>NC_038244.2:1208336-1363695 GCF_000004515.6 Glycine max | reverse complement strand
TTAAATTCTTTATTATTATGATAAAAAAATTATACTTTTAACTTGCACTATACAGATAAAAAAATTTGATATAACTATTACATGCATCGGTTCACGTACATTATCATTTAAAGAGCTCTTTTTAAAAAAAAGATTAAAAGAGTTCTGTTTCTTAACAGAAAATAATAATTCTATTTCATTTTCTCTTATTAATTAAAAATAAATTAAATATACACGAATGATTTATGGCATACGATGCAATAAATAATAATGAAGAGAAATAAATAAATATGAGTGTACAATAGCCATCTATATATCTAGCTAGATACGTACACAAGCGACAATGAGGGGCAGTAAATACCTATCCGTCTCTCGTTTTTGTGATTCTGTTTATCAACTTTTTAAGACAAGTTGCGTTCAATAAAGAGCTTGCATGATACATCTCATCTTAAAAAACCCTAGTGCCTCCAACACTGTTGTAGAAGATATCATTTTAATGGCACAAAAAAAGAAGAAGGGGAGCCGGTGAACCAATCATAAAGCAGATATATCATAAAGCAACCAATTCTTATTGGCACCAGAAATTGTACGTCTTCACGAAGTGATCAATAAGGGACCACGTTAAACCACCAAATTATCTTTGATATTTATTTTTTCCAAGTCGGTCTGGTTCGTAGCATCCAACCAAAACTGTGCAGCGAAAATGATTTATTGTCTTTTTTACAATATTCCTTTCTTTTCGTCAATAACTACGTACAAATATCTTCATTATCCCAAAAAAAGAATTTATTTATTTTCCACTTGAGCGGATGTTTCAGCAGTAAATGGAAACTTAACCCCCATAAACAAAACAGATCATGTAGCTAGCTTCATAAAAAGAAGGTCTACCAATTTAAGTGTAGCTAAAATTTCTATATGGAAGCATTAATATATATATATATATATATATAACTATGTACTATATATATGTGCTGATTAATTAAAAACAAAACAAAACTTTCTACTTTAATTAAGTTGACTACCATAATGTATGTACTTACTTACGTGACACCTAAATCCACGTCCTCCATGATATTGAATTGAGACTATTTTTATTTGATTCTATATATATTATCATACCAAATGATCATGAAGCAAGTGTGTCCCCATGAGATTCCTATAAGGCATGTTTTGTCCTTTGCCATCCACAAGAGAGTACTGAACTGTTTGGCAATCTTCAATCTGATCCCGTGGGTAAAACATGGAGCTCTGTGTTGCCGCTGGCGGGAATGCTAAACTCACCCCGCTTTCACCGTGCTGCTGTAACCCCAGCGTCAACGACACGCCGCCACTGTGTCCGGAGGAGTACTGGTGCGTGTAGGACCAAAAGTCAAGCTCCACCGACCCGAATGCGTCCATTTGGTTGTCGTTTTGGATGGTTTTGCCGCTCTTTGTGTCGTTTTTGTCATCTGGGTTGTTGACGATAGACGACATGCACTCTGAGTCAATTCGAACGAGTCGAGCCTGTGTTGGCTTCTGATCCCCGAGAATATTGATGCCTCCTCCCTCCGACGATGCTACGTCGTTTTGATGCTCCTTCTCTTCTTCCAAATACATTTCCTCCACCATTGGCTTCCATAGCCTCACCCTCGCGTTAATAAACCAATTCGAAACCTGCATCCAAATTCAACACACACGTGTCACCGAACAAGATTAATCAATTACTAGTAATTTTCTTCTTTCAAGTCAATCGCGTTGCGTGCATGTAATAACAACGATTAATTTAGTTGTGTTAATATTCAAATTAATTAAACTTATATATACACGTGCCTGACTTTTGGAGAGACCGGTTTGGCGGGCTAGGATATGTTTATCAACATCGCTTGGGTACCTGCAAAGGTTTAATTTTCACCCAAATACAATTAATTAAGAATAAATGTGAGTGACCTTCCGTGGCATGTAGGAATTACTAATTCATTAATCATTAGAGATAACTCTAGTGGAGAAAGGGGCCCTACGTAGCAGTTGAGAGAAAGAGGCAAAAGGAAAATAGCTTATAAGAAATAGAAAATGATTGAAAATAATGTGACAAAATACCAAAAGATGGAATCTCAATGGTGATGCACAGAAGCTACTAAAATTAATAATAATGTGTATTGGCATATAGTTGTTTTTTCAAGCGTGAATGATTGATTGAGATTCTACCATCAACTGCCAATACTTGTTCTCATCTATTGATTTGGAGAAAACATTGATTCCTTGGCAAAATCTATTTTCTACCTTGCTTTTTTTTTTTTACCTTTAACTTCAATTTCATCAATATATAGTTAGTTAGCAATAAATTACGGAAAAAATAAGAAGAGGAGAGGAATTACGGATGCAGAAAGTGCTCGAAAAGCCAAGCTCGAAGAACTGAAACGGATCGTTCGGGAAGGCCACGTTGGGGTCTCCAAGGATGAGTTTCCATGATGCTAATTTGCTGAAAGGCCCTTTGTTGTCTCAGTGATTGGTCAATGATTTTAAGCCTAGGTGTTTCGCCCCTTGTTGTGCCGGGTACTGCAGCGAGTTCTTTCTCTCCCATGCCTTTTCTTGTGGCTCGAATTTGATCCATAATTCCATCCTTCAAACACCTAAAATGCCTTGACATGGCTTTCAAAGCCAAAGCCGAGTAAACAGTGGCTGCACCATTACCCGCCACTGCTTCAAAGGAGGACATCACTGCCTTCATTTGGTCACGGTAGTGTTTGTATCTTCTATCAACCTTGACAACAACAAAAAAGTGAAACAAAAGTAATATATAAATTTCACTTTCACTTTCAAACTTATAGCCACCTTAGAATTGAACGAGTCTATATGCAAAGATATGAGTTAAAGTAACTGAAACAAGACTAAATTAACAAAGTTGCTAAGAAAAGGTAAAAGGCAAAAGATTCGGAGTTTTGATTGTGAAGATCAATATATATTAAAAAAAAAGCTAAATTGTTACGAGGTGGCATTGATGAAAAGGCCGCACCCGCTGCTTAATTAGTTCAGGAATCAAAGTGGAAAGATCCCAATCCCATCAACCCACACCAACGAAAAGTTACGAACATGGATTGTGACGGGTAATTCACTTGAAGTAAATGCATGGTTTTTACTCACTTTTTCCATGTTAGGTGGAACAATCAATCACACAAAAGAGATATTTCCTTTGCCAAGTACAAATTAAACTCTTAAATGAAGCCAAACAAAACTAAGAATATTCGAGAAACGTATGTACGTACCTCTTCCAGCATCGCGAGCAGCCTTGTCTTTCTCTTCTGCAATTCCACAAACTCTAGAGAGCTAAGAGAATGGTTCTTGGAGGAACCACCACCGTTATTATTACCTTCTTCCCACTGCTTGTTCTTTTGCTTTGGCACATCATTTTCCTTTGTCCCTAGGCTACAAAACTCGTTCAGAAGGACCTGTGAAGGCACCAAGAACTTGGAGTTCTTGATTAGAAAATGTCCCTGCTGATAAATATTCGCAGCTTTGTTAGGACTCAAATACCCATCTTGCAACATTTCTTGTTGTTGTTGAGCATTGACTGGCTTTCCAAAAAAACCCTCTCTTGAAACAAAATCAGAAAGATGCTGCTGATGATGATGATGGCTTGTTGTTTGTCTTAGCTCAAAAGATTGCAAGCCAATACCTGAAGGATTGGTTGAACTAAGAGAGAGTGAAAGGCCTTGACTCGGCCTTTCGTTACCTTCACAAGGGAACACGCACCTTAAAGAAGAATCATCAACCATTAGCCTGTTCTCTTGCCACGGGGCAGAATCATGGGCACCACCGACAACTAAGTTATCGGTACTTGTCTCAGAATTAATCCCTGATGTGAAGTCTTGCTTATTATACTTATGATCATGCTGGTGGTTATAAAAATTGCTACAAGACTCGTTCATCGTTTTGGAAGAGGAAGGACCCGCGTGTTGACCTGGTTTGCAGAAGAAACTTTTCCACATGACACCGTTGCTTTCACTGTTTTGCTCAAGGTTCTTGGAAAACCCTATCATCTCCATGCCTGTGGTGAGGTTGAACATCTCTGGGTCGGTCTCGGTCACAAAGCCTTGGATGTGGTTCATCAGATGGGATTGAATAGTTTGGTTATGGGATGACACATCTGAGTAGAACAACCCATGATGAGTTGATGAAGCCATGTCCTTGGATTTGTCTTCACACAATTGTCGGGCCATATATGATGAAATTATCCTGAGTATTCGCTTTCACTTCTTGTGTTAATCTGTGTCCCGGCCCAATAACACTTTGCGTTTATTATGTTGTAAGGGCTGTGTTTTATCAGGGTTGAGGTTGATTATCATATCCCACAATAGAACCCCTCCTCTAGTTAAAAACTGAAGAAAGCAAGAAATGAAATTTTATGTGTGTGTATGACTTATAACTCATGGGTATATATATTTTGCTAGTTGCTAAGTGAAGCAATTGAAAGAGAGGAAGACCTTACCTTAACGGAAGCTAGATAAGTGGAATAGGAAGGTTATAAGGGTAGGTCGTAGGTGGGTATTGGATAAAAGTGGTGGTGATCATGGTGATCTGTGGATGCAGATTGACGAGGAAGGTAAATCAGAGGGGAAGTGGGAGCTGTTTTTCCTTAGTGTTGTGATTTAAAAAGGCAACATGAGGGTACCATGAAAACCAATCTAGCTAGGAAGAAAGATGAGATATACTTCCTCAGAAATAGGGGTGATGATGATGACCTCCATGCTAAGATCATCATTGATATTAATATTTCTCCTCCTCCTCCAGTGCTCTCTCTCTCTCTCTCTCTACCTATTAAAAGAAGTAGGTCAATGAAGAAAGATATATATAAATACAAGTATACAACCAAAAAAGTCTTCGTTTAAAGGGATGAAAAATCAAGAAAATTTCTTCAATTATTTCGTCCCAAGTATTAAAAAAATTCTACAATCACGAAAAATTAATAGTATTAAAAATCTCTATCTTAAATTGAATACAAATAATTTATTCCATAATGTATATATATAATCTTACAGAAGTATTAACAAATTTAATTTTAATTAATATAATTTTTATTAATTTTATCATTGTTATATCACTTAATAATTTACATATATATTTTTAATTATATAAAATAAAATAACACATTTTTATAAAATAATATTTTACACAATAATTTATATAAGTTAAATTAATTATAAAAGGCAATAATATATATTAAACCCTTATTTAGTTACCATGAAAATGAAAAAGAGAAGAAATTAAAGGAAAAAAATGTGTGGAAGTTTACTATGCATGCATGTGTGTTTGGTTGGGTAAATTGCATTAAAAAATATGATTTTAATGTGAACCTCATGATTTTTACACTTTTTTTAAACAACTGACTATTATCTATTATTTCTCTTTATTTATTTATTTTCATATCATATCATTTATAAATCTATATTTTTCTCACTCTAGGTGTCTAATAATATAATATGTTGGGTGTACAATAATAGTTTTTCAATTCTAAAATAATTCATTTTTTTAATTAAAAAAACTAACCGTCTATGCAAAGTACATAGAGAGCGTGGACCAGGAACAACTATAAAGTAACGATAGCTCGTTGCCTTTGTATATATTAAACTACAACTGTTTTTTTTTTTTTTAAGGCATATTAAACTACAACTGTCTACAGGCCGCTGCATATGAGTTGCTCTTTGATTTACTAACACCGTGATTTTTCACAATAATATATATAATCATTCTTTTACTTGGTCTTTTTGTTTTTTGTTTTTTTACATCCATTGATTCAATTAAGTGATTTGTGACAGAACGTATCTTGCATAAAAGTGATAAAACATTACCGCTCATAAATTCTCCATTTATAATGTATGTTTATTTTTTATTGATACAAATTTTTAAGAATTTGCACGCAGGCATATATTAAATTCTTTCTCATCGGAAAAACAAATATACATATAACACTGCAAGACCAAATTAGTAGTAATAATTCTTCTAGCAGCTTTCAATTCAAATTTGTAACTGTGTATAGGGTCTCCATCGAGCTGCAGGAACCAAAATATGTTACCTAATGACCGTGAATTGTGTTATTCATTTTCAATTCATGGTTTAAATTTAAAAATAAAAATGGGGACAGGAATAAAGAAATCTCTGTAGGGAACGAATCCCGAGATTGAAGTCATTCCTAAGTACAGTAAAGTGTTTTACAGGCTTTTTCAGACGGGTTTGAGTGAGGACTAGGAGGGTTTTGTTGGACATGGATCGTTGGTGGGTCCTACCTACGTTGTCTTCCTGAACAAAGCTACCAGAGTTATTCTCTTCTCTTCTCTTGTGTTACTGTCAACACACAACACACAGACACTAGTATTATAAAGTTTTGTAAGCTTATTAAATCAACTAGTAACGAGTATTTAATAACTCACCTTGCATGTTAAAACGGCAATATGAGAACTAAATACTCCCCCGGTGAGAGGAAGAGCGAAAACATAAAATGTAGGTAAGAAATTGGATGTGTGTAAAAATATTACTGAATGGAGAATATGTTTGGTCAATTATATAAAAAAAAGTTCGGTCAACGCTATAAGTCTTTAATACTGTTGGAAAAAAAGATACGAGAGAGAATAAGAAAATTAAAAATAAATAGTATAAAATTAAGTATTAAGTTTTCCCTTTTGAGGTGTAAAAACAGACAACTCTTCCTACATTTAGTGCCAAGGATGAAATGAGATTAGCGACCAGAATGTTAGAAAATAGTTTTGGATTACAATATTACTTTTATACTCATAATTTTAAGAGAATATTCATATTTGTTTTCTTTATTTAATTACATTGGTAAAAGTTAAATATCAATACTCATATTCGATCTTAATCATTAAATATTTATGTATTCATATTTAATCTAGCTAGTTACTTGTATTTTAACTAATTTAATAAATTATCTTATTATCAGTCTTAATTAATATATCGTGAAAAATCAATAAAAAGAAGTTTTAATTAAAAGTAAAATATATAATTAATTTAAAATTAAGAAAATATTCAAATATATAATTCAAATTCTAATTATAAAATATTACAAGTAAAATTGTTAATTTAATTTAAAATTATTTAAGCTCTGGTGATAAAATGTAGTGAATATAATATTGATACCCATGTAAACATAATGTATAAGCATGTATTAAATGTTGGACCCAGCTCCCTTATTTTGGCCATCTAAATCTTATTAATTGGTGTATTAAAGTACTCTCTCCATTTTGCATGGGAGGGACCGCATCCTTTATTTTTATTTATTCACTGCATGCCCACGCGCATCTGCTTTCGCACACAATGGTACTTAAGAACAATTATTAATCATTCATGATTATTCCGATGCAAAATTCTCTTTTTTTCTTAATTGCATAAAAAGTATAGTGAACATTATTACTACCACTGATTCCTTTTGCTGTGTATGTTGGTACTCCTTTATCTATTTCAAGGCCATTCGAAGAAATAATTTTGTAAAATAAAATTAAAATGTTGTCTTACCTATTATAAGAATCATAGATGTAAGTAAAATTTTGATATTGGCTTCTTTGTAAGCCATTATTATTGGCGACATCCAATTTTGCATTTTGTCATTTTTAATCAGAAGCACCTTTCAAGTCCAACCGTGTTTTGCATCAGTCAATTGCTATAGATTTTCGTGTTCGCAAGAACAGATTTTTTATTTTTTTTTTATTTTTGTGAATTCCATTTCAACAACATGCATGAAAAACAATACAACAAGGTAGATTGAATTAAGCATACCGTCCAATCTGTTATATATGGCATAAATCTTAGTATATATTTGAATAAAAATTTATAACATCAATTTTAAAATAAAAATTTAATTTTGGTAAGAAAATTTTTTGACTTTATAAAAAATAATTTAAATAAAATTAATGAAAAAAATTCTATATTTTAAAAGTATTAACCTTATCTATTAATATATTATTAAAGTAAAATAAAATAGTACATCTAAATATTATTATATATTTGAATAAAAAATTATTTTTTGTAAAAAAAAATTGTGTTTACAAATAAATAAATTTAATGGAAATCAATTTTATATTTAAAAATATTAACCTTATTTATTTATATATTATAGAAATCAAATAAAATAGTGACTTTGTTACCTTTTTTATCCCTCATGTATCATAAATTCACAATAAAGCCACATTGGCATATGTAATAAGCATTACGTAAACCATCATATTATCCTTACCGTCTAGTGTTATAAGAGTAAAATTTGCATGTTAAATATCTAATAAAAAATTAATGAAAGATTAAAATTACATAATTAAATATAACACGTAGAGGATTCAAATTGTACAATTAGAACCACAACCAAAATTGCACAATTGCAATACTTGAGAGGACAAAAGTATAATAAAACTAAAATAAATAAAAACATTAGTCTTTAACAAAGAAAAAGTATGATATTTTCTTAAAAATGACACACACACATATATATATATATATTTGGGCGACCATGAATAGGAAAGCAAAGGGTGGTAGGCATGCATTTGTTGCGTCATAATACTGATCTTTTGGGCTGGTGCCTATGGTTAGAGGGTAGTAATTACAAGATGAGTGAGAGTGTTTTGTGGTAGGAAATTGGAAGAGTGAATGAAATATTGAAAAAGAGAGTGCCCACCACAGCTTTAATAAAAAGGTGGTTGTGTTGGTGGTCCTCTCATTTCTCCGCCGCTTGCCAAATTTCTCTTCTCTCAGCCCAACCATGATGTCATTACCCTTCTTTACTCACTCACCCACTTTCTGTTTTTTCTCTCTGAATCCGATGATGCTTTAGGCCTCTGTCTGCGCATGAATCCTCATTCCTCCCCCGACCAACAACACCTCCAACCAGATTTCACCGCACAAATACTATGTACCTTTTCTAAAACAACAATCACCATTCTTATTAATTACTACTGCTTCTTTATTTTACATATTCTTCTATTAAGAAAAATGAAGAAAAAAGGGAGAGAAAAATTCTATCCTTTCTTTCTTTTTTATATAAAAAAGTAAAGAAATGAAAGCGAGACGAGTAATATAAAAAAAATAACATTACTATAATACTATTTCAGGACTCTGTTATTATCATAGTTGATTATTTTACACTTTCTTTCCATGGTATGAGTGCCCCAATATTTACCTAAAAGTAACAATGAAGAAATACTAAATTTTCTTATAAAAAAAATACTAATTTTTAAATATTAGAGTTCACTGATTATTATTATCAATTAAAACAGTTTTACTATTAATCAATAGAAATCATGATTGATGTGGTTATACATTGCGATTTATAATCAGATATAACATTGCAAGAAGTATAATTATGCATCATTTAAAATAAGTAATAACAGTGTAAAAATTGTTTGACGTGGTTAGTATATAGTTTATTTTCTGTCTGTAAAATCTGACAGCATAGTAGGAGAATGTAGCTATCTAAAAATTAGTTTGGTAAAAAAAATGGAATTGAATTGATCTTAAAGTGTTTTAATTAGTTCGATTTTATTATCTAAACAGTTAAATTGATTTAAAATCAAACTGATTGTAAAAGATTGATTATAAATGATTTTCGAACTAGTTTTTAAATTATTTTTTTAAAATAAAAAAAATATTTAAATAAAAATCAATTCAATTAACTGAAATTTTTTTTCAAAAACAATTTGACTAACAAAATTAATTTTATAAAATAGTATATTTATTTTTTCTTAAAATTAATTCTGACTTCGAATCGAATCAATAGTTTTAATATTCCTAGTTACACCCCATAGAGTACCTTACGCAGGGTGATGAGGGAGCAAGTCCAAGAAGAAGAAGATATGGCTATAGCCTATAGGAGACAGAGGGGTGAATTGGGCAGTCCAGAAATGGCGGGGGATTTATTTAACAGGGTTTGAAAATTGTAACTAGATGCCTCACAACTCACAACACCAGGCATATAAAAATAACCCTACATGCATGCACTGCAGCTATATTTCTGCTTGCTACTTAGGTTAGGACCATCCCTATTGAAGGCATACATGCAAGGGCCAAAGACAAAATCATGCAGCAGCTTTTATTAATTAGACCATATCAATTAACCTTGTCTTAGATTCAGACATCAAGTAGAGATCCAGCCCCTAATTAGGAATTAGGAAACCAACATCCCCAAACTATGCTAGCTGCTTCCATCATTGACCTACATAGACTAACTCATTGATAAAGACATATATTCATAAGCACATTTCCTTTCACCATCTATCAATCAATGGACTTAAAGCCTTATTGACACGACTCAAGTTACCACAACTACTAAACAAAACTTTTTTTTTGCTCCGTCTTCTTCTCTTCATAGACATGTGTCCATCTTTTCTTTGCATTTATTTTAATTCATTTTAACTAATTAATATGTTTATCATTGACGAACTAATTATTCAATAATAATAATATATTTTCCAACATACTTTTATAATACATTTTTTATTATTAAATAAAATTTGTTAAAAATTACGAAATTATAAGTGAGAGCTTGTTAAATAGGGCATATAATTTACATAATTTATTTAACATAAATGTGTATTGAAAATCTGTTGTAATTCACAGAGGTTACGTGCACACTTTGAGAAGCTTTATTCATATGTATTTATAAATGTTTCCTTTAACTTGTGCATGAGTTTTGCAGAAGATAATCTTAATGAAAGCTACCCGTTATTTTTGTTCCGTTTTCGTCTTATTTTTCTGCTTTAAAGTCCAACATGAAAGCTATTTTTTCTAGTTAGACGGCTGCTTGAGATAACGTCCCCTTTTTATATTATGATATTAGTATGCTGGGTAATAAAATAAAACAAGGCTGAGAAAGAGGATGAAATGCAAGTAAGAAATAAAACAAAACAACCGTCAGTTTTCGATTTTCATGTGTTATAAACTTTTATCAATAAAAAAAAAATATTTGTTCTCGAGTTGTTCCAACAGTTTTTTCTCGAGCCCAATTGTCTTGGTCCATGTGCAGCTTTTTTAATATTTAAATTGGGCTTATACTTTAAGTTTGGGCTTCAAATGTCACAAATCTTGCTTTCATTTATGTTCTATTTGATTCTATTGATTTAGAAAGGAAATAAGAATGTATTTCATAATTAAAACAAAAACTAAATTTTCCTTTTTTAACAAATTAAGAAGTGTTTCAAATTGAATTAAAAATATATATTCTCCCTTATCATAGTCCTTGAGGATTGAATTCCATATAATATAATAAATAGAAACTTAATTTGATATATTTCTCTTTAAATGACATCAATTTTAGCAACATATTTTTCCTATGTAGTTCCTCCACTGCAAATAAAAATTAGATTCGAGCATCATATGTTATTTTAATTGAAATTGGTTTTAAATCTATAGTTTCACGATTGTGTAATTTTGGTCATTCAAAAAAAATTGCACATTTGTTTCTCTACGTTTTAAAAAATAGCAATTTTGGTCCATCGTTAATTGCTAGTCTCCCGTCAATTTTTTTTAACAAAAATTGCTAACATAACTTATTAATGATTATGTGACATTAACATACTAATGTGATAGGTGATGTGACAATTGAACACATGATATGATAATAGGAATCAAAATTTGAATGGTTAATATCAAACATGCAATACACTAAGCTTCTTTTTTATTTTTTTACAAAATTAACCTATTGATCTTTAACCTTGAGAAGTGGAGTTTAAAAACTAATCTATTATCAAACATGCAGTATATTAAGCTCTTTTTGTTTCACAAGATCGCATTTTTTTTCTGCATTCTTTTTTCATCTTGTTTACACGAGTTTGCAGAATTAAAAAAATAGAGGCAAAATATTGTCAAGTTACGTATTAGAATAAATTATACTACTCACTCCTGAAATTTTATGTAAATGTTAGTGTAATATATAAAAAAAATGTCAGTATAATGTTTTAAAAAACTAATAATTAGTGTAGGAATAGAAAGAAAAAAAAAACTCGAGTGTGAAATTTCGTATTAAGCTTTTTATTCACTTAATGTACAAAGGTATATAATATTGTCCCTTTTCCCTTTTCTTTCCTTGTAGAGTTCTACCATTTTTGCTAGCATGTCGATATATAGCCAATCAGACATTGGCATCTTTCAATTCTTAGCAACTAGTGGAGCGTTCAACCTACTTGTTCAATTTGTCAGTTTAATTATCATGTCGCCATGGAGCATGCATGTTTGTTGGTGACTAGTACTGATGGAAACTCCAACTGTGCAAAAACTTTTCTTTTTTCTTCTTGATTGATTAGAAATGATGTTTGTTTTTTGGTGAAAAGCTTGGATGAATATACTGTCTGTGCATTCTTAATTTTAACAGCCATTTGACCATGGTTTCATAAATAAGCTAACACAGTAAATATCCACATACCAAATGTCCCACAAGTCCGGTTCCTTATCTAAGCAAGATACTAAACCCAAGAATGGTGGAGGTTTCGAATCTATCAAAGTTTGGTTGAAAAGCAAGAAATAGAAAAAGAATTCACAATCCTCAGTAAAGAAACAAATTATATTCCCACAGTTAAACCTCCATCGAAGTTATTCCCATATAACACAACCGATTGAATATATTCAATACTCAATAATCAACATAAACTAATTTGCAAGAAAGATATTTAAGTATATTCATCCTCGTCTTCATCATCTGCCTTGCATCCAAAGCTATTCGATGCTCTACATAAAAGAAATTAGCCTTATGTTGAACCTTCCATGAACTCAATGGAAGAACTTAACCTACCACGAGTTGCTGAACTTGAAAATTTTGGCTCATCTTAGGAACTTGGAAAATTGAAGGCCAACCATACTTTCACAGCATTCAAACTACCTTTTAGTCTTGCCCAGGAGTTTGCATTGAACGGTCAGAAACTTTTATATTTCGTCAATGAAACTAAAAAAAGAAAATAACACGAAGCTTGAATTATTTTCCACAAAAGTATATTTTATTTATGTTTGGGAGCAATTATTATATATTTTCTAAGGAATAAATTTATCTAGCATGCCCTGACAAATATATGTTGAATTACTTAGGAATATGCCAATCAAAAGCCCAAATATGACAATGAGTACAAAGACCAATTGAATCAGACAACTAAGGCGCAGTTTACCTGCATAAGAAGTAACAAATACTAAGATCTTTATAGCCAAAAGGATAGTATTGGCCAGCATGATCATAAACTACACACCAAGAAATAAAACAAACAAAAGAAATCCACACTTCAAATAAGAACTTTGAAGCAGATTGACTTAAGAGAAGAAATCAAGCATCTAAATCATTACTGTGTGGCCCATAAAAGATATGTGGTTTGTCTTAAGAGTCACTGACAAGTTAACACTTAACAACACCTAAACGGCATCCAAGGCATCAGAAAATAGAAATGACCATACAGATGCAATGACCTCTCGTGACAAGTTTTTACGAGAAAATCTAGTGCTTAGCCAACTGACAAGTCAAAATTCCTATCAGAAATAGTATTTTGGAACCTAAAAAATTATAAACGAAGCTCAGGATGTCTTGCCACTACATGCATATGAGGAAGGGTGGAGCAATGCCATTGATAAAATAACAGACTGATTTTGTCTGAGGTATCTCATAACCACTTTCATCAGTTCCATATCCATTCTATAGACGAGCAAAATTACTGCTGACCCAAGTGTAAATCATACAACAGATATGAAGTGAGGAAAGGAAAATGGTACCAAGTACCCACTCAAATTACAAAACACATTTGTCTTTGGTTATTTCCAACAAAATAGGAGGTGAATAAACAGTGTTAACTTCTAGTCAGAGCATGAAGACATCAAGTCTAACCAACACATTTCACAGTTCACACAATTGAATTTTGCAGGTCAACTGCCAGGTTTGACTGAAGACTTCAATACTGATAATTGTAGAGGAATCAAATAGAAATAAGGTTAAAAGGTGACATACATACCCAGTAATTTGCTGCCAATTCCTCCACAGTGGAACAATCTATCCTCAAGGGTTCTCGACTGATGTAGTTGTAATTCGTAACTGTCTTGTCCGTTCTTGCTCTCCATTCCTCTTCCAGAAAGCCCTTCTCCACCAAACTTCAAACCCTCTTTGAATATTTGGGCAATCTTCACCAGAATTCAAGAAACGATTAAACCAAGCAAGCAAAATATCCTGTTGCCAGGAGAGTGGAAGAGTTAGAATCGTGTTACTAAGACCATCCTCAATTAGGTGCCTATCAAGCCCCTTGGATGCCCTCCTCATCCAACCAAAGTCATCATAAAAGGGCACCAGCCAAGTTTTTAGAAGCAAACACCTGACATCTTTAGAAGCCAACAATTGTCCTTTCCCAATCCCAACAAACAACCTTGCCGTAACTCTGCTAACCTCAAACCTGTGAACTGCCGGCACTTTAGAATGAACTTCAGCTAAATCTGACTGAGATGCCCATGTCTTGAGGAAATCCTCGGCAATCTGTCTGTCAACTAAAATATCCAAAATCCAATGCAAATTATCTGCTTGTCTTGCAATTTGACTCACATCCTGCATGTCCAAAGCCGCAGCCTGCAAAAAATGGTGACGAAGTAACTGCAGACAATCGTCACACGCCAAGTACAACGACTCCTTCCGAAGATCATTCTGCGAAGCATTCTCACGCAGCATCTTCGACACTAACCCTTTCATCTCGCGCCTGGCTTTCTCATCCTTCCCTTCAAGAACCACACGAATAAGCTTAAGAAGAACCTCCTCGTTATCACTCCCCTCTTCATTTCCACTGACAACATCAGTGGAAACCCTCTTCAAAACCTCCCCAGCTCCAACTGCTTCAAGACGAAGCTCAGACAGCAGTGACGCCACCTTCTCCTCCTCATCCTCCGCCCACGGGGCGGCTTCCAAGTACTCCAAACAAGACAAAACCCCAGCATCAAACCCAATCGCAGCTGAAACCTAAGTAAAAAAACACAAAAACCTGAATAAACCAAGCAAATGCACTAAACAAAACAACAAAGGAGGAAAAAAGGCATGTAGTGTAGTAGTGTAATAAATAAGCAATAACCTAAACAACAGAAATTCCATCTTACAAGTGTCCATAAACAGTTAACATCCGAAATTGAAACTTATCCTACTATAGGCTGAACCTAACCTAAGCCCACAGTTAGATTAAATTATTAGTAGCCACTATCCATCTAATAAAAGAGAAAACTGTACCTTTAAGATACCGAGAACTCTGGAGACATCCTCCCTCATGAGCTTCTTCCTAAGATCCTTACAATACATCAACCTCAAAGTCTCAATGTAAACCTCAACATCGTCGCAATCGGCGATTTCAACTTCGTAGGGAACCGGGGAGCGCTGCTGCTGCAGGTTGGTCCAGCGATCGGAGAGCTTGACAGAGAAGAACCTACTGTGAGCAACGAGGATTTGGCGATGAACGTTCATGGAAACACTGATACCGTCTTTGGAGCTGAGAGTGAGCTTGATGTCGCTGGAAAGGGGGTCGTTGAACTGGTTCCCGGGGCTGCGAGAACCAAGGAGCTCGGAAATACGCTGCATCATGAGGGCCTGGCGATCAAGAATCTGGGGCTTGTGGTTAGCGTTGGTAGTGGTGGGGTTTGGGATGTGGGTGGTGGGGCGGTGGTGGACGTCGGGCTCGCTAGCCATCATTTCGAAGAGGGTTGGGCTGGATCGGGTCTTGTCGGGAGGGGGGGACATTGGGTTTAAGAGGCCCGCGGTGAGGGCGGAGTTAAACTTGGAGAAGCTGGAAGGGAAGGACTCGTTGGAGTCCATTATCGGAGAGAAGCGGATCCTGTAGCTGGAGGGAGATTCGGCGGAAGCGGAGATGCTGCGTCGTTTGAGGAAAGTTGTTC
Source organism: Glycine max (assembly GCF_000004515.6). Classification (NCBI taxonomy): domain Eukaryota; kingdom Viridiplantae; phylum Streptophyta; class Magnoliopsida; order Fabales; family Fabaceae; genus Glycine; species Glycine max. Next base: position 1,347,858 of record NC_038244.2, on the reverse strand, counting down.
TAGTTGTCGTTGCCATCCAATGTTTTTGTTTGTTCTCTTTTGTCCTTTAGGGATTAATAAATGGCGGTGGAAACGAGGGAGTCGGAGTCGGATAAATAAGACAGGGAAACAGCCATTAATGAATACGCTATCATTATTATCAACAATAAATTTTTTCCATCAAATATTATATTTTTATTTTTCAACTGGAGGAGGATACGATACTGCACGAGTGAGTTGAACTTGAAGATATCGGCTTTTATATTAGGTTGGTTGGTTCCTTCGTCTGCTTCTTTGCTTTGGGTGCCTCCACCATTCATAATGTAAAGTCACATGCACTACAGACATTCAAGCCAGACTATATGTGCCATGTTATCATCATCACATCTGCTTCATCTCAAATCTATATTTCTCTTCATATTTCCTCTATCTTATATTTCTTGTCTCACTCAATATTTTAATTTGGCTAAATCTATTTATTATTTAATAAGCATAATAGTCCTTTCATGTATTCATATTTTATCTAAATGTTTAAACAAATTTGTGAATACATTCTAACTTTTTTAATAAGAATTCCTTCAAAAATTATTTTGTTATAATAATTTATGTAATTATTTGTTTCAAAATTTTGTATTACCTTCAAAATAAAATAAAAATATTTATTATTTATTCTTATTATTTAAAATGCTGATGTTGATAAGGTACGACACTATATGCATTACTTATAAGGGTGTTCAAAACTGAATGTAAAATCAAAAATAAAAAATCTATCCAAAAAATTGCAGAAAAAATTATCATTAGTTTGATTTTTATTGTTCAAATCTAGCAATTTGACTTGGTTCCTAAACGAAAGAAAATTCAACCAAATCAAATCACACCGTGAATATTCTTAGAAAATATTGTTGTAATTAATATTTTGTTGTTAGGCATTTAATTTCTAAGTTTCTATAGTTAGAAGTAAGCATTGTAAATGTTGTTTCAATACTTTTTTAAGTTCGTTAGTTGAAACTTGCAAGCAAATATTATGCATAAGTTTTATTTGTAAGTTGAATGATTATTATTTAAATATTATTTAATTTGAAAACAATTATTATTTTTTTAAAATTTAATTGTTAAAAATTTTATCATCCATTTATATCCTTGATTGTTAAAGCAGTTATTATTTAAGTTTTATTTAATTAATAACAAATTAATTTTTAAGCATTTTTTAAAAAATTAAAATTAAAAAGATGAATCAAACTAAATCATTAAAAAATTGATTTAATTTTGTTCGGATTTGATAAATAATTTAAATCGAAGCAAATCTTATTGTATTTTTTTATTTAGTTGGGACTAATTTTAAGTTAAAATTGTCCCACAAACCCCCCTAATCACCTGTATAATTAGCCTTTTAATATTAATTATTCCAATACTTAATTTTTTGAGGCATATAATGGGTACTCTGGCGTTGAACTTAAGTTCGGCCGCATTCTTAAATTCTTGTCGGAGTTCATTTTATTATCGGTGTCTTAATTTTAGATTGCTGGTGATCTTTGTTTATTAAATTTTTTATCTCATCAATTATTTTTTCCTTCTCAAAATTGAATATATTTTGTTTTATTTTTCTTAAAAAAATTGATAAATTATTGTCGCGGTTAATCTTATTATTTGGTTTCTTATTTAACCACCATTATTAAGGTTTTCCACACTTTGGCAGGACTTGTAGGTAAACCCACATTTTTTGTCCTTCTAGGTCAGTTATGAGATGAATAGTTAATCTAAGACTTTGTTATATAAAAAGTTTAGTGCTCCTTTGTGAAAAAATCAAACTCAATTATAAAAATTAATAAATCAGAACTCAAGTATTTCTTCACATGTTTATTGCGTTGTCAAGTAAATCATATTTATTAAATTTCACAAAAAAAATCACATTTACTAAATTGGAAATTTATGATTGATTTAGGATATCGTATACTTTTAATTTTAAAAAATTAGAAATTTGATACAAATTTTGTAAATGTGAAATTAGATTTCGAAGAAGATTTTTTTAAAAAAATTGAGAGAAATCTAATACTCAATTTTAGTAAGTTTTTTTTTTTTTACTGGCCCAAAAAAGGAAAACAATTATGGTGTCTATAGTTGGCACATAGCTAATAAATCTGTTTTTTGAGATGATGGTCAGCTTTTCTTTTCGTAAAAGGAAAACAAAAAACATAAGTGTTATTGTTTTTCATCATCACAAATTATCATTTCAATTCCACAAACAATTAGTATCATATTTTTGCTAGTTTTGAAGGCACGTTTAAATGATAGTTCTGGCTGCACTATGATAGGATCATCTCCCGCCGCATCACAATATTATTGATGTCTGGTTCAAGTTATAATTATAAATTTATAATTTTTATTTAAAAGATGGTTAGATATATAATTAATATAATTATATATGTGATGTTTATATAATGTATGTCATAAAAAAATGATATTATAAACTTGAGAAATCAAGTAGCAATTGTACTTTCTCTTGTAAGGAGCATTTGAAGGAACTTATTGAAATCAACGTTTATTTAATAATAACTTACTAAGTATTCAATGAAGAATGTGATTACCCTACGCCTTTAATCTCACGTCACAGTTAACAATGTCCTTGTACCGCTCTCACTTTAGTCTTTAGCTGCCACTACCGTGCTGCTCTGTAAAGACATTTTTACTTGTCAGTTTTGTTGGCATCTAGTTAAATGTCAAAAGCTAACAAATTAAATTATCCAAACACCACTTTTAAATTTGAAAAGAGGTTAAATAAACTCTCATAAGCAATTCATATTCTTCTTCTCGTTAGATTCACAAAAATTGCAATCCAACATTTCTAAAAGCAAGCTGTCTTCTTCAGTGGACCAATGAATTTGGGTCCCTCTCTGGATACTAGGACACAACAGGACCTCCTTTTCTCCTTCTTATGGTGTCGCTGTTTTTCTCCTTCCAATTTCACAATGGTCAATAATGGGCTCTGACCCACATAGTAATATTGCTGGCCCAATAATTCAATTGTCAGTGTTTTTTTCTCTCTCTCCATATTTTTACAGTAGAGAAAGTCTCCCAAAAATATTCATGATGTAGGTTTTGCCTTCCTTTTCCCCTCTCTTCTAATTTTGCTTTTTTACAGTCTTTTCTTTTTTATAATATATTTTTTACTCTAAAAAATTGACATTTTTTTTATTCTAGTCCTTAAAATTGAACAGTTTTATATTTGTAGACCTTATAAAGGGACTACTGAAGGGTTAAAGATACTTTTTTCTTCTTTATATGTAGAGATTAAGAACAAAAAAAATAACTAATAATTTTTTATACTTTCAAAAAAAAATAAAAGCATATTTAGGATAAAGCTTACATCAAGTTCCTTATATTATTATTGTTAATTTCTCATTCCCAAAAAAAAAATGTTAAGTTCTAAAGTAAAATTGAAGAATTTTTTTTTTACTTTATAATGTGATAACTATACAATTATTAATATAGATAAACTTCTTGTCAGCATATGAGGTCTCTTCCCTTTATAAAAACTAATAAAAATAATTTTTTTATATAAGCTTAAAGCTTACACTTTAGTTGTTTTATTTTTGGATGGACACTAGTTCTTAAATCAAATATTAACAAATATATTCTTACACGAGGTAAGTTAGGAAAAATATTTGTTTGATGTTTAATTTAACATTTTAATTTTAATTTTCATCTTGTGAATCAAATTCCCCACTGTCTAGTATGTAATGAGGCATGCAATATAGCATAATAAAACAAGGGGGCATGCAATAATACCACTCAAGGACTGCCTTATCTGCCCGAGGGTCATTTTTAAAAAATAAAATAAAAAAATCAAAGAGAGTCTAAATAGGAAAGACAACATCAGTACAAGTCCCGTGCCTTATTTTCCAATATCCCTTATTGAAAAGGAGCAATTGTTGAACCACGCAAGATAGCTATGTGTAATTGTCACTGTTATGATGATAGGCTCAACACTGATGTCTTGTTCTAAATTTGTTATTATCCACAATTTTTTTTTTTGTGTGGTAATATCTTGTGATATGGATTGACGAGGGAGTCTGCTATGAAACTGTGGGATATGAGATTTTTTTGATGATAGTGAAACATAGACTAATTCATAGATCTTCGATTTTCAATTATTAAGAAATTGAGACTTTTTGATTACCAGCGAATCGAGACTAATTTATTTATGTCATTTTATATGTATATGATTATAATTATTTAAGTTTCCAATATATCTATGATGTAATACCAGGAGGACAATTAGCTAGTCTATCTTTAAGTCGTTATTTATGTAATTTATTTAGTTTATTCTTTCGCAACTAAATTGGAATTTTTCTTTTTATTTTTAAAAATTTCTTATCATAATTACAGGTCACAAGTTTTGAAATATATATGTGAAACACATAATTTTTTTTATGATAAATGTACAAATGAATATTTTATTTTTGAGTAAGGAATTCGTGATTAACAAAACAATACAAAATAATTTCTACTACTGAAATTAACTTACAAACTTTTATTTTTCATTTTTTTTTACTTAGTTGATATAGATTCATTGACATATTACGATAATCTTTAGTTCGTAAGTTATGGTAGGAAAATTGCCTTTGTAACCAATTTTCTATAGTTTGACACTTCTTGTGGTAAACTGTTTTATTATTAATATAACATTAGGGGTAGGAATAGGCCAGACCGGCTTACAGGGCCTACATAAAGTCTGACCTGAACTTATCTATTTAATTAAAAGGTTAGACTCAAATTTTTTTAAAAGCATATTAAATTAAATAAATCAGGCTTAGACTTATTAAAAAATCTTATAAGTCTAATAGACCAACCTATATATATATATATATATATATATATATATATATATATATATATATATATATATATATATATATATATATATATAATTATATTATTTTTTGGGTACAATTAATTTTTATTTTTTTTTGAAACTATCAGACTTTAATTACACATCATTGCTCCATAACTTCTATTCCTATAATCAACTAAGACTTTAATTACAATTTAGGTGTGAGTCATGTGCTGCTTTATATTCCTCATTATTTTGATTGGCTTTCATTTTCCTTTAACTTTCATTATGTCGTTCATATGTTCAGCAAAAGAATATTAAAGATTTAATGTGAATAAGACTTTTAAAAAGGTTATCAGGCCAGACTAGACTTTTAAAAAGGTCAGGCCGAATCAAAATAAAAGTCTTTGATAGGCTATAGGTCAGACTCAGGCCTCAAAAATTCATCATAGGCTAGGCTCAGGCCTTTCAAAGTCTAATCTGACCTGACCTATTCCCATCCCTATATAAAATACTTTTTTGCTCTGTAAAAAAATCTACAATTTTTTTTGGAGTGGCATAACAATGGGGGCATTGAAGACTAAAGGCCCATCTCATAATGCAATTTATCATTTATTTTTATATTTTTTATATAAAAATCACAGTTAATTTTCCTCAAATTAAATAAGACTAATATAAAAATAAATATTACTCTCTCTTTAAATATTTAATACAATTACATATAAAAATTTCAAACTCAACCAATATAGTGATACCAAATGACTTTTGTATCTTATCATATCTCACCCTATTTAAGCATATTTAAGGCTATGCTCGAATAAATTTTTATATAATCACTTAAAGAAAAAAAAATCTCATATAAGTTGAAATTAGCTTTTATATATATAAATAAAAGTATGTTTTTTTTACAGAAATTTATATATAAGTTAAAATTATCTTTTTCAAAAAATAAAATCATTAACTTTTTCAATCTGATTTTACCTATGCATAAACTAATATTAAGAAGTTTGTTTCATTTTTTTTTTCCTTTTTCTATAAGCCCATGTGGAAAAGCTTATAACATTGCTTATTTCACTTTACATATCTTCCTTTTTATAATAAAAATTAATTTTGTGTAATCTGGGATTATTGTGGATTGGGCTAAAGGATTTAAAACACACGTACGTGGGCAATCGCGCTAGGTATTTAGTTATTATAAATAAATAAATAAATAATTTGTCACATTTTGGGATCCCAGTTTCCAGTATTCAATCTTTCATCCGCAGCAAACCTTTTGGTCCCTTCCAAACTCATTGCCAACATTTTTTGGTACATGTTTTTTAGTACATTCTAGTTTCCAACGTTTAGAAACACATCAAATGCACTTTTTTTTTTAACATTGATTTCCTGTTATTACTAGTTGTTTAGCCAATGTAGGATTGAACCCTTTTTCTTGTCTCTTTTTTAAACATTTTATGCTTTTCCCTCGCTTCTTATTTTCTTCTCTTTTCCTGACTTTTCAATATGGGACTGCACGTCCTCAAACATTTGAGTGTACGAGTTTAGGAACTGTGTTAACATTGAGTGTATCCATTGGTAATATCAGATTGTTGCCTTTTGATTGTCCATGACAACATCTTTCTTTCTTAAAAGAAACTAATTTTATTTTTAATTGGCTAAAACACATATTTAGTCCATACTAACAGCCGATTCAAGCAAGAAAAACATTGCATTTATTTACCTTTTATATTTGAATTTTTTTTCAAGATTTTCTATTCACTGTTCTTCTTCCATGTTCACAATCACTATAAGTATTAAAAAGATAAAAGAAGAAAAAATCCGCCCTAAAAATGAAACCAGATATTTTTTTATGCTGAAAAATGAAACCAGTTATTACAAACACGCGTCTATGTATAAAAAAACACTTGCATAATATTTTAGTTTTGGGCTGCAGTTCCTTTCAAAAATTAAGAAAGTTTTGGGCTTCACTTGAATTCGCTATGCGTTTCTTTGTCAAAATCAGGCCCATCCACTAGTGTGAACGACGAAAAGAAATAAACCCAAATAAGACTGTATAAAAATAAATAAATAAAAAAGTTTCACTATCACAAGATAATTTAAACGTAAATCGTAATTTTGGTTTTTTTTATTTTTTTTTTCTTTCTTTCAATAAGTCAAATAATATTAGATAGCAAGCCATCACACAAGAGATGTAATTTTGCTTCCTTTAATTTTAAATTTATGATTTAGTATTCTTATTTTTTTCATGATTTTAATCCCTAAATTTTAAAAAATTTGCACTTTTGATAAAATTCTTAATTTATATGGGTTGACTTAACTTAATGGTTGACTAATGATGTATCTATATTATGATGAGATGAAATTAATATTTTTTTAATTAATCAGTAATTTAGTTGATAAAAATGTACAAAAATAAAAGAAATAAACATGAAAAATTCATGAATGGACTAAAATCATGGAGTTTCTAAAATTCTGGAACTAAAATCACGAAAAAAAACAAAAAAAAAAAACAAAATCACAAATAAAAAATTAAAGAGAGCATAAATTTATAATTTACTCTAAGAAAAAACAAACTAACTAAACATATAACTAAGTTCAAGTAGGTGTCATGGTTCTCAATTTAGTCTTTACACGTAACTAATTATTAATTGAATTGGTTCCTATATGTCCAAACATCATCAATCTAGTCTTGGTCATAATACCTTGACTGTCAACATTCTTGCACATTCTCAATTCTGTTACTACAATTTGGGAATTTAAGAATGCAGTGCACCTATATGGACCTAGGGACCAAAGTAAGAATGATATATAGAGATCAAATTAAGATGCACAAGGGGATTAATGTATAAAGACAAATCTAATAAGTTTTTATATTTAAAGATCAAATTAAGAATATGTGACACATATAATGATTAAGTTATACAATAAATATTAATTATTATTTTAAAACAAATATGATCAAGGAATGAAGATAAGATGTCACATCTCAACTAGACACCTTAATTATCCCACAGATCCAACCCAATTTATTGAATAAAGAACATAGCAAAACATGATGGGGGACTTGGCCAAAAACCCATGTCAAAAAGTAGGAAACCTATACTCAGGACGCCCCATAGTATTGCGGGCATAGAATTCAACGCCAAAAAGAGGGATGCTGTCCATTATCCACAATAAAGTTGACAATATTTTCCAGAATTCTAGACATCTATTGTCTTTCCTATAAATCTAAAGCGAGAAATTCTATGGATGCATTCCATGTATCTAATACTAAGCTTCCAAGGGACCAATAGGAGATTATCTACAGCTTTAGTAAATAGTCACATTCCGAGCAGCCTCAATAGCAAAAATGGGTGCAAGTAACTCAGCTTCAAAAGTAGTAGCGATACCAAGGCTTTAAGTAAATTAATTAACAAGACTAGCTTAGTGTCGATCTTGGCTCATGGAAAGAAAAGATTCCACTCAATTTAATTTCCTGGCTTTAGTCCCACAATCCAAACGTGTGGGCACTTTAATATTCTACTTAGATCTTTATTATTCTTATAACTTTGTCGTATCGATCATCTTATTTTACACTTTTTTTCTTCTCTTTTCATTTCTCTCTATGTTATATATACTGTATTTTATTTATGGTACAAACACTTTTTCAAAGAATCTAAGACACCAAGAAACAGCCTCTTTCAATTTCTACATGCCACTTTTTCTACTAAGCCTGTCCTCATGCTCAACATAATAGTAAAACACATGGATTATTATCGTTTTTATTTTAATTCTACTATGGTACAGTACAGAATACAGATCATTTATTCACTTAACCCAATTGAATACTTGTGCAAGCTGTAAAAAAACACAACATAGCTAGCTCTTCTTTCTAGCTATCCCTCGCTTTCTGTATAGCCATGCGAATGTCAGTACTTCAGGTTTTTCCCTTTTATTTATTTCTTCGTGTTCTGTGCGTGTCGTTAAAGCCAGAGATAAAGAAAAGAAACGGTATTAGTAGTTTAGGAGTATGTGGCATTTTTTAATTTGTAGTACCATATATAAGAAAGGACTTTTCAGGTTTTAGGTTGTTATTTTCCACTCCATCAAGAATTATACTATTGGCGTTAATATAAAGCACTATGAGATGGATAATGGAACAATGATTAGTGTTGCAATATTCAAGTAGAAGAAAAGAGGTACACAGGGAGAATGAAGAAAGGAAGTAGGACAACAATATAATATTATTTGATATGATGGATAAATAATCTTATTTTTTAAACATGCAGTTAAAAATTAATTTTAAGATACATACATAAAAAATATTTGTTAAGATAGATCAAATCTTTAAATAAATTTTAATATTTTGATGGATTAATTAATTAATTCTTGATTTTTTTATATAAAAATATGTTATCTAATTCATTAAAAAAAAAAGAAATAGAAGAAGAGAGGCCATGCATACATTTGGCCATTTTCTTTTTGTGCCTTCCATATTCCCTTGCCTGTCTTTATTTTTTTATTTTTTTGTTCTTGATGAACTTGTAGACATTTTCTGTCCACATTACCAATCATCAACGTGCTCTCACGTGTCAATTTCAAGAGTTGATAATAGGGATGCATACAACCAATTTACACATGCACATATGTGCAACTTGTTGCACATTATCCTTGTCAACTCTTTTTTTTTTAAGCCAGCCTTTGTCAATTGTGATGAGGCAAAGACAGTATCTGACAAGCATATTATTGTAAGGCACCGATGTGCTTGGGTATTAAGTTTTACTTTTAACCTAATGGCAGGCAACTTCTGATACTTAGGTTAAAAGTTTTGGAATCAATAGGGACAAGGCCATTTAAATTAAGAATGGCTAAATTGACTTAGGCACCAAGCATTACTAAGAGCCAATTACAAAAAATAATAATAATATGGCAAGTGGGACGAAGAGGATTAAACATTGTAATTAGTCCTAAAGCCAATTGATCATGGTTGGATTTAGCTGGCCTAATGATCTGTTAATCTTATCCCCCAAATGGCAGATGACATAGCTGATAATGTTTTATTTTACTGAGGATGATATATGGTGAGTAGAGTTATATTGGTATTTGTGAAGAAATGCATAATTAAGTGATTGAATTTGAGGAAGGATGGGAGTGGACCAATAGTTGTCTTGGACGCATTAGACACCAAGTCAGAGAAGAATAGCAATGAGGCTTTGGCAGTGGTGGGTGGTGGTGGGTGGTGGTCTAACACAATGCAGATTATAGAACCGTCCTATGGTCCAGTGTGGCCCCATATTCAAAAAATTCCCGCCCATCATGCATTGCTAAATGTCCTTTTTTTTTTTCTATACATTGCCCTTTGATTCTCCCTCTGTGAAAATTGAAATAACAAAAATAACTGACAAATTAATTGATAAAGTCCTACACATTGTCAAGAATTGTAGACTCTTTATTTCAACTTCAATTTTATTATGACTCTGCTATGTAAACATTTTTAAATTGCTAGTATATGAAATATTCAGTGTCAAATAGCTTGATATTCTAAGTTTTCTATGTTTAGTAATTAGTGTCAAATAGCTAAGATGGGTACTAAGAGTGTGGAGACCTAGGTTTTGTTTCAACAACCTCCGTCGGTAGTGTTGAGTCATGTGTCGTACTTCAAGCGGATGCTATGGGATATTGTTTCCCTACATTCTAGTTTTTTCTTGTTTATCTTTTCTCTTGTAAAAAATCAACATACTTGCAAGTATGCAACTGTTTGGTTTAGAGTGTGGCACAAATGATTTTGGATAAATTAACTTTGAACCATTGAATGTTTTAAACATATATATCATGATATATATGTTTAAATTAATTGAAACCACATATTAGAAATGTGTCTTCTATTATATTCTCTTCTTATTTGTTCTGTTTCTATATATAAGACTCAATTATTTAATTTATTAAGATTAATGATAGTGATTAATTTAGTTGATAGTAATAAATTTATTTTAAATTTATATATATTTTTTAAATTATCTCTATCATTAATACTTTTCTCTCTTCTAATATTTTGTTGTGTCAATATTTTTTTTCTTTTAATGAGAAATATTTATAGTATAAAAAAAATTAATAGAAGGAATATTATAGATTTAGTTTTATAAAAAAGAACAAACATCGATTTTATATATAAGAACAAAGAAAGTATATAAAGTAGTAATTATTTGTCACTATAATAAATATCATTTTAATTTGATATTGAAGGGATATTTTTTTTATCAGTGGAATATGTGTATCAACTATCAAGAAATTTATAATATTTATATACGTTACTCATTTGATTGAGTTAGTTTCTCTTAGTGCATTAGAAGAGTGTTATGAACAAGCTATCTAACACCCTTTTTCTATTACACTCTCCAATCAAATGTTAAAAATTAAAAACGAAAAAACAAGAGAGAAAATAATTTAAATATAATGTAAGACAGTATTTTATTATTTTTAATAGATTTAAATTAATAGTTTTTTTTAGCATTTATCTTTATTAGCATTGTTATTGTTTAGATGTCAAATGAATTGTAACTCAATGAATTAAAGTTTCATCCTCAGTATGATCAGATGTGGATATTTCCTGCTTAGATATGGTTCCTTATTTTAATTAGAGTATGCTCCTATATATTTGATGACGGCATTTAGGTGAATGTCTCCAAATAATTAAATTGGTTGGTCATTACTCATGCAATTCCAAGTTCAAGTCTAGAATGGTGAAGGGTGAAGGGTGAAGAGTGAAGACGATCATTTGAAAAGCCTAATTCATTAATCAGTCATGAGTCAACCATTGTTGGCAGCTAGTACGGTCCACTAACCTGAGTACATTTAGGTGTAACTGGGTAACTTATGATAAGATATTCTATCAGTATTGTTAGTCTAACTAATCAGTTTGTATTTGATAGAATATATTATCAAAACATATGATAAGATATTCTATCGGTATTCTTAGTCTAGCTAATCAGTTTGTATTTGATAGAATATATTATCAGAATAAGATATTCTATCATTATCTTAGTTTATCTTTAAGCTTGTAATCCTTTATATAAGCTAATGATGCTTAACGAGAGGGGAGAGAAAAATAATCTTTCTCTCATCCCTTGAGCTAGTTTTTGGGGTTGAGTTAGACCTTTCACATTACACACTCTAAGATGGTATCAGAGCCAGTTCTGATCCTGGGACCACGCTTCCGCTAGCCTTCGCTTTGTGGTGACAAATACCTACCATTTGTTGTTCACACATCAAGCCCAAGGAGTGCTTGGCGTGAGGGGGTGTGTTAGAAATAATTCAAGTCCCACATCGGCTAAAAGTAATCCCGCATTAAAGATAAACTAAGATAATGATAGAATATATTATCTTATATTCTGATAATATATTCTATCAAATACAAACTGATTAGTTAGGCTAAGAATACCGATAGAATATCTTATCATATATTTTGATAACATATTATATCAAATACAAACTGATTAGTTAGGCTAACAATACTGATAGAATATCTTATCATATATTCTATCATCTTAGAGTGTGTAATGTGAGAGACCTAACTCAATCCCAAAAGCTGGCTCAAGGGATGAGGGAAAAATTATTTTTCTCTCCCTTTTCGTTAAGCATCATTAGCTTATATAAAGAATTACAAGCTTAAAGATAAACTAAACTAAGATAATGATAGAATATCTTATCTTATATTCTGATAATATATTCTATCAAATACAAACTGATTAGTTAGGCTAAGAATATCGATAGAATATCTTATCATATATTTTGATAATATATTCTATCAAATACAAACTGATTAGTTAGTCTAACAATACTGATAGAATATCTTATCATATATTCTATCACACCCCGCAGTCGAAGCGAGAGGTCGACGAACACTGAGACTGTCTCGAACTTGGACCCAAGACCACCACCACTAAATTTTTTATTTTTTTTTTCAGAATTCTTGTGATATCCAGAGCTTCCCACGTTGTTGTTGGTTTGAAAGAGAGAAATTTGAGTCATAAATGGATTGTGAGGCAGCCACCATTGTCGATCCGGCTTCCTCAAGTGTGAGCATCGACCGAGCCTGATAAAATGGAGGTTGATGATCACTCTGCTGAATTAACGTCCTACACCTCGATATGCACTTGTGAGACCCGAAACAAGTTGAATAACGAGGTAGCTCTTCGACAGACATTCTCCATTTCAAGAGTGATGGAGATATGGTTCTTTATATTGGAAACCGCAAGAGACGAATGGAAAGAACTCTTATTGTCCATCATGGCGGTGAGGAGAAGAAGAAATAAGAGATGGAGGGAAGGTAAGGTAAGGGAAGTGATTTGAGAGAGACAGCCAGCAAAAAGGCTCACCGGGGTTTGAAAAGTTCAGTCCATGTCACGTATTGGACATTTTCCATCTCAAGAATGATTGAGACATTGGAGATAGCAAGAGCAATGTGAAAGATATAGTTTGAGTGAGACATGGTGATGGAGAAGAAAAAGAAAGGGACTGAACGACGCTAGGGCCTGTGTGTGAAAGCCAAGGAAAGGCGCTAGGGCTCTGACACCATCTCAGAATGAATAATGTGAGAGACATAACTCAACCCCAAAAGCTAGCTCAAGGGATGAGGGAAAAATTATTTTTCTCTCCCCTTTTGTTAAGCATCATTAGCTTAAATAAAAAATTACAAACTTAAAGATAACTTAAGATAATGATAGAATATCTTATCTTATATTCTGATAATATATTCTATCAAATACAAACTGATTAGCTAGACTAAAAATACCGATAAAATATTTTATCATATATTTTGATAATATATTTTATCAAATACAAACTGATTAGTCAAACTAATAATACTGATAGAATATCTTATCATATATTTTTATCACTATGTTTTACGTTATATTTTAAATAATTTGTTTTTGTTCAAATAGCTTTATATAGTGGGTTTCAGTGTTTGTACTTTTAACTTTTTTCCCAGTTATGAGTTCGTTCTTTTCCCTCTCTTATGCGCATGCTAGCTAGTCTGAAGTCTCTCACTTGCATATTTTTATCCTTTAATTTCACGTTGTCAAGGATTGTTATTGGATTTTTTATTTTTTTTTTGGATGAATGAATTATAGTTGGTGTTTGAGTTACACATCTCTTACACTCGCCATCCAAAAAATAAAAAACACATATCTCTTACACTGATCACTAACTTTGATATTGAATTGGATACTGAATTAAGGGTAGCAAGTTGTACATTCTGATTCAGTAGTACGTAGTATCTGATTAAGTAACTTTGCGTGGTGTAATCAATTGCATTAAGCAGAAGCACCAATAAAGGGCCAACCAAATGCAAAAGCTTACAAAACATTTTCAGTCCTTGAATTGAGTGTTCTTTTGAATAGCTGCCTGTATTTTTGGTTCTAGTCATAATTCGGTGTTTTTTTTAGGTATTTTGTACATTTCAAATTGCGATGTAATGAGAGAGAACGGGAAGTTCCCAGCATAAATTTAAGAGGGACCGGGGTAAGAGACATATACATATGTGTGAGATCGAGAAAAAAAGGAATAATAAGCATGTAAAAAAGAGTAACAAAAAAAAACTCAAACAAAGGGACATTGTGAAAATTAGCAACTTCTTTTATACTATATATAAAAATTGTTTTCTTCGTTTTGAATATCAGTTATTTGATGTATGTTTTATTTTATACGATCAAAGTTATTTTTTTTAAAAAAATTCAAACATGCATGCTTATCAAGCGAAGTAAAATTATGGTAAAAACTGTGAAAATAAGTCAATTAATCGTAATTATATTTTTAATTACAAAAATTTGATAAAATAATTTTTTTATATATAAGAATATCATAATAATACTTTTTTGTGACATCAAATAATCAATACATTACTATAGAAGTTGTGCAAAAATTCATTTCTGAATACTTCTCTCTGAAAAAAAATGCTTCCTTATTTATTTTATATTTTAAAATTAAAATTCTCAAAAACACATTTGTAACAAGTCTATCTTCTAATCTAATGTGTGAAAAGATAATAGTGATGGAGAAAGGTCTAAGGCTCTCCCCATGATTATCAACATCGGGCGACAAGTTTGTTGACGTAGGTGACCCCAAAGACCAACGATATTACTGCTTTCACGGGTTTTATCTTTAGCTCATAATTGGTCTTCCCACCATCAAATGTTTTGGATTCGGTGCCTCAATTTCAACGCTATTTGCGATTTTGAAACATGCTATAACGCATATGGAAATTAAACGAAAACGAAACTCAAGTTGTGTGAACTGGCCCCCCACCCTTCTAGCTTAGCTAGCTTCAATTATTGGATGCTATATTCATTTGCTTATTAGACCAACATGCTTCTCCCACTCCCCACCTCGCAAGGGCAACATTAAATTGCTAACTCATCTCGTTAAAAATAAAAAACTTGTTATATATTTTTATAGTATTTTATAAAGTAGTAAATGTTAAATTAAAATGTCTCCTGGTGAGGTGAAAATCACGTTCCGGAGAGAGGGAGCTAATAAAGAAAGAAAAGGATAGTAATATGGTTGAAACATGCATGATAAGCTAGAAATTAAGGTTAGCTGAAAAATATGTAGGTAATGCACGCCAATCAAGATGGGACAGGGACTCCATGAATGGTGATGTGTTGATTAAAGAAAGAAAAGGCACCATCTTTGGTTTGTTGCTGTTTCATCCATGCCGGTGTCTAGCTTCTTTAGTGGCCTTCCAATGGGGATCACTGGTGGAACCTCTTACTATCCTTATTAATTTCTCACTTTCATGTACATATACGAATGGGACATTTCAACACCCTCCTCTCCTCTTTATGAATTCTTCATCCATGATATTAATTAATGACATTTGAGTGTTAAGTTAAATTTGCTTGTATTTATTTATTTAATCATATTCAGATTCATAAATAAAAAGAAACCTCAACCAACATTTAATGCTTTTTCCAAAACAAAAGGAAAAAGTGATGTTACAGACACATCCTTCGTTAAGTGTGAGATAAAGTTGCAAAGATATAAATTTTTCTGGAATTTACTCCTCTCAATTACTCCAAAAATTGATAAAGACAGTATCAAACACTCACAACAAAATTGAAAATTGAAAAGTTTAGTCTAAATACATTTAATTAGGAAAATGTTTTCTGAACATTTAAAAATAGAATCGTAGGTTGTTTCTTTAGAATAATTTTAAGATGTGTACTCCAACTAATAAAACTCGTGCATTTAAGCTTGATATGAGCTCACTCTGACGATGTAGATAAAAATGGAAGATAGGGCACTGTTAAGCTATTGATAAAACCTTTTATTTATTAATAAACCTGGTCCTTAAAGATTCACAAAATTGAAACATAGACATCTCACCATATCATGAAGACTAAGTGAGATTAGAAACCAAGCAGAGCGGCTCCAATTGACGTTGGAAATTAAGATAACATTGCATAGGAATCAATCTAAGTCGTTGCTTAATTTCATTAATAGAACCCGTTGACAGCATGTTCCACTCATAATACAAAATGGAACCCATTCCCTAATTCAAACGGCAGTTTATGAACCATTATGTGACGTGAGTCTGCTTTATCGATTTCCTTGCTGCTTTACATAGGTAAGCTCCATTTCTTACGCTTTTCACGCATGCCTACAGTTTAAACAAAATTAGGCAAAGGGAATGAATGAATCAAGTGGCTGCAATGTTTTCCGAATAAAATCTCTCCACCATCATCATTCTTCAATAAGGATATGTGCGTTTATTGAAACCGGTGACTGCGTTAGTCGTAAGTTTTTTAGTCACTATCGCTTCAACTCTAATTGCCACTTCCACCAAAAGTGATTAAGTACTAACTGTATTTTGACTCTATTAAATTACTATCTAGTTACATAAAATTCAGAAGTAATTAAACATAAATATTTAATGTGTTAAATTTAAATATCTAAATTTGATATTTGATAAAAATATTTTTTCTTGTTGGACGGAAAGCTTAAGACAAAAAATGATTAATATTTAATACTACTTCTATATAAGTAAAAGATTAGCTTTGCTATAATCAATCCCTTTTCGAACAAAAAACAAAAAATTGACGATAAGCAAATTACACTTAAAAAAGAAAACAAAATACAATAAATCCAAAAAAAATTCTTCAAATCACATTTGTTTTAATACATATTTATACTCAAGACTCAAATTTGAGATTAGCAATTAACAACTTCACATCCTCAATGACCTTTAAATCACAACTATCGTACTAGTATTTTACATTTAAGTGAAATATGCATATATCAATAAAAAAAAAACCATAAATTAAAAAAAGATGCATAGTTGATTCATTTATAATCTTAAAAATAAGAATGACATTTTCCAAAAAAAAAAAAATTGATTACGGATGGGAAGAGGGTGAGGCCAAGGTGAAAAAAAGGGTAGTGTACAGGTCCATGTATCTATATAACGCAGCTTGTTCTTGTTCACTTTCCCCAATTTTCTCTTGACGCAGAAAGAAAGAAATCTCTTTGATGGGTTTCCCAGTGGGGTACTCGGAGCTCCTGTTCCCGAAGCTTCTCCTTCACATCCTCTCCCTCTTGGGCCTCCTCAGGAAGCTGATTTGCAGCCTCCTCCGCTTCATGGGCCTCCACGACTTCCTCGAGCCCGACATTGCCGCCTGGCCCGAAACCCGAATGCCCGAAGAATTCGAGTCCGTGTCGGCCACGCTCATCCGGGAAATCCTGCCGGTGGTGAAGTTCCGGGAGCTGGTGGACCCCCCGGAGACGTGCGCGGTGTGTCTGAGCGAGTTCGAGGAAAACGATGAGATCAGACAGCTGGCGAATTGTCGCCACATATTCCACCGAGGATGTTTGGACCGTTGGATGGGGTACGATCAGAGAACATGCCCTCTCTGCAGAATGCCCTTTATACCCGACGAAATGCAAGGTGCTTTTATTGAGAGACTCTGGGCTGCCTCTGGTATCGCTGAATATCCGCATGTTGCTCCTTTCTAGTATCATTCATATTTCCTTATTTTACTTTTTTGGGGAAGGGATATCAAAAGCCATAACCAGAAGAGGTTCTTTTGATTTCGTGGTTTTTTTTTTGTGTATGTGTATATATACAGAGACCTCTATCAATTGTATATCGATTTCTCTTAGATGATGGATTTTTTTAGAATTGGGAGATCTGGTTCATCTCATATTTTGACCTGTATAACATAATTGGAAATTAATTATGTTTTGATTCATCTTAGTTGCAAATTTTACATTCAAATGTGTGGAGTCTGGAGAGTAGTGGGAGAAATTATTAATTATTGATCATGTAAAACAAACATTTTTCAGTTTTAGGGTTTAATTTGGTTTTGAAGAATTTACCAATTTCGGGTATAAAACTATGAAAGTTCATGAATGACAGAATGCACGCGAAGCATTATTTGGTTTGAACTGTTACAGTAACATGGTTTAGGGTTTTGGCAACTTTAGTTAGAAAGTACTAGTACTACGTAATAAATGATTATTTTATTTTTAAAAAAATACTAAAATGTACTAAGTCGTGATAAAAGAATAATAATGCACCTAAACCATTTTTAATAATAAATAAATAAATTTATTAACCGGACCCTATCATATCTTATTGGTAGGATCTATCGAATATTGTTCCATTCCGGATTTGCAAGCAATGGTTTGTTCATTAATCATCGGTGTTATTAAATGGTACTGTAAATTCAAAGAGTACACTGCACGTATTTCTTTAATTGCTTTAGTTAATTTTTAGGTCTTAGCATTCTTGGAGCTTGAGTGGCATGTGGATGGAGGGCTTCACAGATTGGACAAAAATTAAGTCATAAAAAGACAGGAAGCTCTTTATATTTCTTTTGAACGTTTCTGCGCGGAGGTAACGTAGGACAATGGTAATTGATATGCTGGCTCGTTTTACTACCATAGGAAAAAATCAGAAAAAAAGCTTAGAGTGACGTTGGTGCAACTGCAAATAATTAGTGCTTTAACATGATTATGGTAGATGAGAAAACCAACATAAAAAAAAAAGGTGGGTCGGGGAGCTTTTTCGTCGTTTAATGGTGTTGGTGATGCTCTTTATAGATTTCTTGGCGCCGGATCCGGGTCATCAATCTTTGATTTGCTTCCTATAAGCTAATGATAATATTTCACAGTATTTTTTACAGTAAGTAGTTAACTATTTATATTATACTTTGAACCAAACTATTTATATCAGTTCGGATCAGCCAAAGGTTTGAAAAAAGAAGAAGTTATTTATATGAAACCCACCTAAAAACAGTCGTCTCCAATCCATATGTGCGTGGAATAAGGAGAGGGAAAGTAAACTATTTTTTTAATTTCTTACAAATTAAAAAAATTATAACATTCAGTAAAAATAAATTATAACAAAAAATTAAAAATAATGAATAGTTCTATATTAAGAAAAAATAGTGGAATAAAAAATTAGATTTTAATTAGTAAAATATGTTTTAATATATTTTATTTCATTTTACTTATCAACTAACAAAGAAATTTATCAACTTTTCTTTTTATTTCTAATTATCCAAATGATATATCTTTTCATTTCTTCAGCTCAGTTTCTCTCCTAATCTAGAAAAGTATAGCTAATTTTAGAAGAGTTAGTCTTTTGTAGATGACAAAATATAATTACTTTTAGGTTTATAAGTATAATTAACTATAAGTAATTAACAAAAAAAAAAGTATAAATATAAGTGCTTATGTAATAGTACTTTAACAAGTTATCATATTTATGATAAATAGTTATTATATCAAGTACATAAAATACGTTTTATGTCAAGATAAGTTAAGTAAAAATAATTCTAAAATAATATATTTTATTTAAAAATAAATTTATATGATATACTATAACACATTTGGTTTTTGGTAATGTTTCTCATTCATTCCATTTGCTTAACACTTTTTTGATTTGGTTCTTTGTTGGACATTTTTAACTTTGGTTTTTTCATGCACACTAATATTACTCTCTTAACATTCTCATCAAATAAAAGAAGTTATTTAGCTCCTATATCATTTATTTTTATGTGTACTCTCTTGATCTTTCAGTTGGATACATGATGACCCAACTCACTTTTAGTCTCTTCATGTTTATGCACTCTAGACTATGGAGTTATATACTCTCTTGACTGTCTCGATCAAACATATAATGACCAGATTCACTCTTAGTCTCTTCATACTCACGCACTTGAGACTACAGGATTATGTATAATGTACCCATTAGCCCTCTTGGTCGGCTAGCACACTATGGGAAGTGATAATCAATCAACCCATTAGGATTGCCAATTGCATAACCGACTGCATGTGCATCTTGAATCCTTGGTCACTTAAGCCACCCATGAAGATTCTTTCATGGACCTTGAAGAGTCTATTCCGTCCCAATAAAATAAGTCCATCCAAAAATATTGGATCAGTCTGTTATAACATACCCCTATATATATCTCATTCAACCCAGAAAGACAAATTACACCTCACATTTGAATGTTGTTGTGCTAAGTTTTCTTCCTTAAGTTACAATCTAGTTATAGAAACAATATAAAATTGTGTAAAGTCATACAAGAAAAGTTTAAATAAGAAAGACGGTATGTTGCTTAAATATATATCGTCTAGCTGTACTTCAAACTTCAAAGTCTAGAGTATGTCCAAGGACCAAGGTGAATAAGTGTAGGAGAATTAGTAAATCTGTCACTATAGTATCAGTATTTTCATTACTTAAACTACTCACAAATTTGATGAGGCAACACGACCTCTTTTGTTATCCTTATGCATTCTTTAACACCCCCCCCCCCCCCCCCCCCACCCTCTTGACATCCAAATGATCCAATATAAAAGTTTTGGGTCAATTGCTAGGTCTTCAAACCACTCATATTCTTCTTGCACACTTAAATCCTCAAGATAACACTCCTTAGTCCTGAGTCCTTGGTGTGCACCCATTAACTTCAACTCTTTCTCTTTCCACTTCTAGATCCCGAGAAGGTGTTCGTGCACAATAATCTATGCCTATGTTATCTTCCGGGGAAAAAAACCCAACAAGAATAAAGTACCTTTTTGTTTGAACTTTGCAACCTTAGGAATTAGGATAATGCAAAAATAAACTAGAAATAAAAATCATTAGACATTTAATTATTAGATGAATATAAAATTATATTAGAGATAGAATCATAGAACTTACCTTAATTTTAGCCCTCAACCTTATGCATGGAGAAACTGCCTCACTTGATCTCTAGCAGTGGAGCATCAATTTTGGAAGCCTATTAGATTGGGTAGAAGAGGGCCAAAGCTGTCCCTTATGACGTTTGCTGATGGTTTGGTACTGTTGGCGGAAGCCTTTACTTGCCGTAATAATTTGTTTACAATAATCTCGTTTAAGATTAATTTGTTTTCCACACCTGCCGTGAAAGAATGCCCTTTTATTTTTTCAATTACTTGTACTTATAAGATCACCCTATTTGCTAATTAAAATTCTTGATTAAGTTTGTCCACCTCACTTTATTAAAGTGGATCTACAACCTATTCCCAACTCATACTCGTTCACCTTTACAATCATGAATTTTATCATTCCAATCAACCTAGGGTCATTTTCCACTATCACTCCTATTTCTTTTCCTTTAACTTGATTTACAGCTATTTTAAGGACGATGCAAGGAAGAAGATTTATTGCAATACAACATGAGAGAAAACTGGGCATTTCTTTAATATTCATTCACTCATTAAAATAAGTTCAAAATTATTTGAAATCGGAGTGCAAACAAATAACAAATAGGAACGCTCCCATACGCTAACAGTAAGAGGATCATTCCAGAAGACAAAAACTTCAAACAGCAAGAAGTTAAATAGATAGAAACTTGACAAAAATCAAGAAAAGATACCTAAACCATAAAAATACAAACAGATAATCAAATCTAAATCTACAAAGACAAACCCCACAAGAGGTAGAACACAGAAGCTACGTTTTTTATTTGAACATTTTAATTTCCTTTACATTAACCAAACTCAACGTAGAAGGCACTAACGTTAGAAGCAAAAAAGGGTTACGTAGGAAAAAAAAAAAGGCACATAGAAAAAACCTATATTATATTGCTGAAACAAAGGCAAGTTCAAAAGTTAGGAAAATGTGAAAAGAAGGCTCAAAAGGGGTTTCCAAAATCAAGAGGATATTGTTTAGTTGGTTAAACAAGATATGTAAATATTGTAAATCTATTCCTACGGATAAAAAAAAACTCCAGAATTGAAAATGGATAATGAAATTTCAAAACTATCAAAGATTTTAAGATGGAGAAAAAGGGGTGAGTCAAAAACCCTATCTCATATCTTAGTTTTAAGAGACAAGGTGGCAGCTTTAGCTTTGTTGTTGAGGATGGTATTCGAAGTTGCTTCTTTAGTCCAAGAGATAGAAGAGGGTGAAGATGATATTTCCGTGTCCCTCTTGTCCTAAGAAAAGGGGTTCAAAGAGTTATTTTATGATTTCGGGAGGAATTTTTTCGCATACGTTCAATTTGTACCACATGTTTTTCTAATCTTTTTGACATAAGCTTTAATAAATTTCAAAGAACTTGTAAGCTTGTTATATCGACGAAGGCTACCGTAAGAAAGGTAAGCAAGTTTCGCACGGTGCAAAAGTTTCTACAAGTAATTTTTCATCGTCAGATCCCTTAGATTTTTAATCAATGGCTAAAATTCATTTATTTTTTCTTTTTTTCTTCACTTTCCCAATTTGACCCTCAACCTCTCCTCAGTCACGCAACCAAACCTTCCCTTCCTCTCTCAGCCTCCCATGTTGTCGTCGTCGCCGCCAACACCAACTGTAGTGGTCTTCGTCCCAATGCGACCAAACCTTCACTCTCTTAACGCGCCGACACGGGAAATGGCAGCGTAAGCTCAAATTTATCAACAATAAGCATTCTGGCAAGGCTTCTCTTTCTCTCCACGCTTTGCCCCTTTCTTGTTCCTTTGACTCCGAGTCAAGATTTGGGTCTACGGTCGAGTTTGGTTACTTTCTCTTTTTCCTCTTCTGTTGTTGCGACTATTACTATTTCTAGTTCTACTTCATCGTTTTCTTGTTCTAAAGCTGTGAAGGTTTCTTGGGTGGAAGAAATTTTTGAGCTTTCATTGTTTTTTTCCGAGCTCACTGTAAATAAGCTTCAGGGTGTGTTAAAATTTCACATTTGTCAATTCTGCACATCAGGAACATGTTGGCACCACTCTCATGGTTTTAGCATTCATGTCGATCTCCTTCGCAATGAAATTGAGTGAGAGCTAGTTAAAATTGAACCTCATCCATTCTTACCAAGGTTTTATGTCGCCACTAGAGGTGGAGATGAATGTGGCCTTGATGGAGACAGCGGAGGTACCCGAGGAAGACGAAAAGCAAGAACAATTCAGTAACATGAGGAAAACAAGGAAAAACAAAAAAAGATAAAAAGAAAAAAAAAAAAAAAACTCATCTATTAGATTAAAAATAAAAATATCTAATGGCAAACAAATCTCTCACAACACCGTGAGAGATTTGTTTGTCGTTCGCCTCCGTCTGTTAACCTATTTATAAACTCTAAGAATATAAGTGCAAATGAGTTCGGAAGGATAAATTAGAATTAAACCACAACTCTCACCGTACCATCACATTGTCTTCACTCTTCAGGCCTGTATAATTCCAGGCTGCACTGTCAGTCCACGGGCTTTCATGTACGAATGTGCTAATTGCCCAGTGGCCATCACATATAGAATCACCGTTTTTAAAATAAAAAAGAAAAAAAATAATGGAACAGCACATTACACCAGGTATTTGCACATAACAAGCGAAACATGTGAACTATGTATGAACACCAACGGGAACAATATACAAACAGAAGTCGAAGTATCAGAATGGACATCACGATAGGGATTATAAGGTTAATTCACGAATTATAAGACTAATGGAAATTAATTAATCAATCGAACTGTTGTATTTCACCACAAACATGTTCCCTTGTTCTATGAAGCACGATCAATTGGTGCGCTGTAGACCAATCACTTAGGGTAGCCAGAAGGGGGATATCCTGGTGGAGGATAAGCAGCAGGGGGGTAACCAGTAGGAGGATAACCCGGAGCAGGATATCCTTGAGCAGGCTGTCCATAAGCTGGTTGTGGTGCATACCCAACCGAAGGAGGAACTTGTTGATCAATGCGTGACATCTGCTGCATAGGAGGCACTGCCATTGCTGGTTGGGGTCCAAATTTCCCGTCTCGCTTGTCCATCTCAATCTTGTGCTGAGTCTGCAAACAAAATTTGCATAAGTGATAATTATCATGCATACACCATATTGATTAACCATTTCAGAAATAATTAAACAAACTTACCTGCATGCATGCACAGACCCTACAGATAAAAGGAATAATAAAATTAGTACAAACTCCTTCTTCTAGAAAGTGTGAACAATTAATTTTGACTCGGACAGAAGAGGAAGCCTTACGTGCAGTACACAAAGTCAGCCAAACAAGACAGCAACTGAGAAGCCTCTTGAATTTCATCGCTTCCCACAATCATGGCAACAATAGAGAATATACATGCAATTTGTTGAAGGCAAAACATGAAACCCTAAACAAAAGAATTACATGTAATTAACAGAATATCATTTGGAAAAAAAAAAAAAAAGCATTTGCATATGTATCTGGTGGTGAATGCAAGTGTAAAGCAGATAGAGGGAGGGAGAGAGAGAGTACAATAATGCAATTATCACATTGCGTAGTTTGAATGTTAAATTCATCTTGCAATAGAAAGCGAGTTGAGGCGACTGAATTTCCAAAGCAGAGGAAAACCTGAAACAGCGACACATAGGTATAAATAAAGCATGCTACAAAACCACAGAAAATTCAAGACCCAGAAAACCAGCTCCAAAGGAATCCTGCGTGCTCTTTATTACTTACAAATAACAATTTATAATTTGCTCAAATGCTATTTCCTGATAGCCAATAAATGAAATAAATGAAAAACTTAAAATGAAAGGAACAGTTACAATTACGGCTCAACTTAATAAATGAAATCAACAGCATACTTAGCACAACTACCTTCCTAAGTCCTCTTTTGTTTGACCATGAAAAAAAAAAGATTTCAGTTCATCATTAACAAAGACAAACAGGTGAAAAGACACCCTTTGGTCAACATTCTCCATTTTGAATACTGACATTTCTATGTAAAACAATGTTCAGAAATTTTGAGTTGTATTTTGATTTGATTATTTGAGTCCCCTTTAATTTTGAAAATTTCAATGGGTCCTCACATCCAGCCTAGGGTCAGAAACTTATAACACACTTCAATTGAAAATTCCCAATTAGTATAGGGACAATTAGTATAGGGACATATAGACTAATTTAACCTTCAATCTTCAACTACCTCATTTTGCTACTTGGATGGCATCTAAAATCTGTCTAGTGCCTACCTTCACCACATTCCAAGGAGAGATCCAAAGATTTTGCTTTGATGGTTAAACATTTTAAGTTTTAACCCACCATTCATCCCTCACCATTAAGAGTTAACCATTTTTATCAAATTTCAGTCATGATTTCAAACACAACAACAATAACAGCAGTAACAAGCCTAATCTCAAACGTTGGAAACAATTTACTAGCCTAACCATAAAATCCTGCACATGCATTTTTCTTTTTCATTAATTCATACCCTAGCCATATTAAAGTAAAGAAAACAAGTTCACATTTTTATACCTCAGTGCAAAGGCAAAATTCAGGACATTTACTTTCTCCACACCTACCACTGCAAGGCATGTAGCCAGCACAACATGTGTACCTGGAACAAATTATACGACAGATATATCACACATACAGACTATGTAAATCATTTTGGAATCTTGGGAAAACAGAAATAGTATCAATTACCTTGACATATCATCATAGAGAGCTCGTTTGCGAAGAAGGTAAGACACACATGGTGCACTATAAATGGAACAATAGAAAATTAAATTACATATTGCAGAAAGCAGTGACAGACACAGCAGATCCTCAAAATATCACTGCAATGTAGTTTTCTTAGGTATACAAACTAGTTTCCAACAATTCACAATCAAAATAAAGACCTCAATATTTATCATTCGAGATAGTATCAGATATTTGCCGTATCACTTTGTTAAACACCATCACACTCTGTTCACTCAGAATACGATACTGACAGAGTCAGAGACCAGATTCCTTCAACACTCATAACCTACTATCCAAGATATTATTGTCCCCACAGACAGAGCCAGAGACCCGCCATTGTTAATTTACATTCACCAACCCCTTGACAATTCAGTAAACCTTAAACCACCCGGAATAAGCATAACTTGTCTATACACTACAATATGAATATGCATGTTTTTCACCTTTTCTTCCTCAGATCTACAGATAATATAGAATGCATAATTAAACGAATAATAACACCAATCAATTTGAACAGAGCGCAGAAACCCCTTCTTTAAGCAGAGTCTCAAATTACTTCGTTAATCCGAGATCTATAACTCGAAAACGATAAACATCGAAACTGAAAATGAAAGATTCGATTCCTCGTCCAAACGAACAAAATTTCAGACTAAAAAGAACAATCATCAGATCTGCAGAACAAGAATTGACAAAAAAAAACATCGCTACAGTGAGAGAAAGTTCCAGATCACATACCACCACAACGCGAGGCAACAATCTGCGCAAAATCAGAAACGATGTCAGTGTAAAAATAGAAAGCGAAAATTGAAAAAGTGTGTGAGAGAGTGTCGTTACAAGGAGTATCGGCCTGAATGGATCTCATGAGATCGGTGTGCCATAAATTCCGGTAATTCTGCCGTGCCTGCATCTTTTCGATACTCTCCTGCGACGCCATGGCGACTCGGTTGTGGAGCACAGTCACAAAAACCCTAAATAAGATATATCCTTTCGGAAATGCGGATACGATATAGGTATAGGTATAGGTATATATACAGATACAGATATGACGAACTCTCGGTTGTTTTGTTGAGAAAATAAGGAAATGAACTGAATGTGTAAAAGAAGAATTCCCCTGCTTTTGGGTTTTAGGCGTTGAACTTTAAAGCAGCCAACTCCTATTGGTCTAATCTGTGTTCATTACTTGATTGATCCGTTACTGATAGCTGACCCGCATTAATTATTCGCCACATCGCATTCTTATTTACTTTTTTTTTTAACAAAAAAAAAATCTCATTATCAAATCAAATATCAATTCACCAAAGAGAAAAAAAAAAGTATTGATACAAAAGTATATAAAAGTAATTTTTATTTTTTTACTGAAAAAGTAACTTTGATATTTAAAATTAATAACTTTTTATGATTAGATAAAGATATTATAAGATTATGTCTTAATGACCAGTTAATTATGAGTTCAGGTTCGAGTTTAAAAATCTTCTTTGTATATACAAGAGTAATACGATGCACAATCATCCTCCTCATACCTTATCCATTCAATTAGATAATAATATAAAGAATTTATACTTTTAATATATTTTAATTTCAATTAGTTTTTTTTTCTGTTCCCACTTTCCCAAAAAAAGTTGTATAATAAATAAAATATGTAATTAAAAATTAAAGGAAAAAATAACTGAAAGGCATTGATTGTATAAATTTTTCTTTATTACTATTTAATCATGTATTATTATATAATTAAAATTTATTTACTTTTTAATTATGATTTTAAAATTATATACAAAATTATTTTATGTAGCTTATGGTATAAAATCCTTGCAATAATATCAAATATAAACTTATTATACAAAGAGTATAATTTTCTGTATTGTTAATGTAAAATATATATATATATATTATTAACTAATATAAAATATAATAGGTGAAATTTAGGAGATAGTATAAAATTTAACAAATTTATAATTTATTATATATTAATTTTTTTTACTGATTATTATATATTAATATAAAATCTAATTTGATAACAGCCTAAAAAAAATTATTGAACTATTTACATTTCCCCCCTTATAAAGTTATGCTTAAAAATAATAAATGAGTGTTTTAAAAAAAATTAGGTGTGCAGCGGGCGGAAACACCTTTAAGGAAATTGTTTTTGTAAATTATCGACTATAAATTTTAAATAAATATTAAAAAAAAGGTAAGTCGTAGGTTATTTAACAATTTTTATTTTTTTTCCCTACTAAATTTACAACTTCTTAATTATTTTTTTAAATTAAATTTTAAAGTCATAAATTATTTATGACTTTAAAGTTATAAATGATTTTATTTTAGTTATATTTAATATTTAATATTTTTTTATATTTTTATATTTTTTGTATATTTTTTATTTAATATTTAGATTTTTTATTTTTTATATTTTATTTATTATTTTCTATATTTTTATCTAATGTTAAGGATTTTTTTTTCTTAATTATAGTATATTCTAACAAGTCCAACTTTTAAATTAGTACATATAACTAGGTTTTATTTTATTAGTGTTTCATTTATAAAAAATATATTAAATAAAATTATACAAAAAATTAAAAAATATAAAAATATATATAAAATAATAAATAAAACTAAGAAGAATATACAAAGTAGTATATTTTTTATTTAAATTAATACTTTTAGTTTTAGTTTTATTTAATATTTTTTATATTTATATATATTACTTTATTTAATATTTTTTATATTATTTTATTTAATATTTTTTATATAAATGAAGCACTAATAAAATAAAATTGTGACTATATGTATATGACTTTAAAGTCGAACTTGTTGAAATATACTACAATTAGCACAGAAAATTCTTGACATTAGGAAAGAAATATAGAAAATATTAAATAAAAACAATATGAAAAATATATAAAAAAAATATGAAATAAAACAATAGATAAAAATATTAAATAAAACTAAAAATAATAATAATTTAAATAAAATTATTTATGATTTTCAATAATTTACTATTTATTTAAAAAATTTAAAAATTATAAATTATTTTACGATTTCAATAAAATAAAATAAAAATAATTTATGACTTTGAATTTAGAAGTTATCATTTTTTAGATCTTTATTTAAAATTTATCTCAAAGAATATATATATATATATATATATATATATATATCCCTAAACATTGGTTTGACCGAGAACAGAGTTGCCTTTGATTTGAATGAAAGGGTGTTGAATTTCTCGTAACGAGCGCCGCCGAAATTGAAAGGCTACTTGTTCTGATTGTTTTTTCGGTTTTAAGACGTTAAGATGTCTAAATATATTATTTAAACACAAATTGTCATAGTACTGCATAAATTTATTGTTTTATAATAATTATTTAAAATTATACAAAAAGTTATTTTGATCGGTCGATAATTCTATGGAATATGGTGGGTAATATAAAAAATTTACACTAATAATATAAAATATAGATTTCGTATCTTTTAATTTTTATAGTTTTAAAATGATTTTTTTTAGTCTCAATAATTCACAATTTAATTATCTTTTAGTCTTGTACTTTGAGAATAATTTTTTTATTCTTTGTATTTTAATTTTTTTTAATTCCTACGGTTTGAAAGTGATTTGTTTAGTTCATATACTTTATATTTTAATTCCCTTTTAGTCTTTACCATCAAAACATGAGTAATATTATCAATTATAATTAACTACAAAAATATTAACAACTAAATTCATAACTAATTTATCACAAGATAATTTGTAATAAATAAAATAGTTGATAATTTATAATTAATTTGTAGCTAATTATTTTTACATATTTTTTTGTAGTAAAAATTAAAAGGTAATTAAAATACAAATTATAGGGATTAAAAAAATCACTTTCAAAGATTAAAATAAAATTAAAATACAAACTTTTTTTTAAACTATAAAGACTAAAAGAGAATTAAAATATAAATTATATAGACTAAAATAAACACTTTAACACTATAGAAACTAAATGAGTAATTTAACTTAAAACATAATATTTTTCTTACATAAAATAATAATGTTGTAAACTAACAATATATTCATATTTTCTTATATTTGTTTCTCTTTATAAAACATACTAATGTAGGTCTAGTGGTAGGGATTAGAATAATTTACATAGGTTCTAGATTCAAATCCTAATACAACTATTATACACTAAAAAATAATTAAATATATAAATAAATTTTATTTATTATTAAAATCTTGATTACATTTTTAATCGATCCTTCTTTTTAAATTGTATTAATTACTTTCACATCAACCAGCTACAATAACTTGAAAAACTTTGGCCAATTGTATAAACTAATTTTTAAAACTTGACTAAATGTTCATATTTTTTTTATAAACAAACATTTAAATGTTTAAGTTTATATGATAAGATATTTAAAAATAAAAAAGCATTTGCTTACCGCTTTAAATATTTTTTCAAAGAAGATAGTTTCTCAAGGTCCGTTTGTAACAATGATTAAAAATGTAAAAAAAGCATCAACATTTAGGTTAAACAAATACTTAAAACATTTTATAAATGGCCAGAAACTAAAAAAATCGAATAATAAAATTTGCAGGAAAAAATTAGGTGATAAAAATTTCAAAATGAAGATAGTTAAGTAATAAAACGTTGGATTGAGCCAAAAGAAAAATCGCCCAAGATATACCCAAATTTGGCAAGGGCTGGAGAGTTATTAGCAGATGTGCATATATAAATTGGATAGGCATATAGAAAGAAAATTGTTTGTAAGGTGTCGGAATGATAATGAATAGGATTGGATACGGATATAGGCAATCCTTTCCTTCGCGTCTAAGGGGGTGAGGGGTTGACGGCGTGAGAGTTGAGACTTTAGGGCCGAAGAAGAGAGTAATGGAGGCTGAGGTGTTGTTGATTGTTGAGAGGGTGAAGGACAAGAGACTAATCGTGTGAGTGTGTGACTAAAGGCTTTGCTTAAATTTAGAAATTAAGATTATTTCTTTATATATATATATATATAAACATATTCTTTCTAGGATACTATGATATTCGTACCTAATCCATTAACAAACAAGTAAAAAATACTTATATTTATGGGTGATATCCATTTAAAATATTTATCATTTATTTATGACGAGTTTTATTCACAAATATTCATGAATACAGATGCGGTGAGACTTGGGCCTTAAATAAGTGATTGAAGTCACTCTCTATATTGAAATTTGAGTGAACCTTAAAAAAACAATTATGTCATCATCATCGTCTTTGATTGTTTAGGGTATGCTTGTATTAACATTGAAATTATATTAAATGGAAAAATTATACATTCCCCTACAAAATGTTTAAAACAATGATGTTGTAACTTTTATTTAAAAATTTGTTATTGTTAGATTCCACCGATTTTCAAAAAATACATGATTACTAGTTTATAAAAAAGAAAATCAGCTATCATTTGAATTGTTTATGTTACAGAATGTTAACTCTGTTTAATATTATTTCAATTTTCACTTATATCTACTCAGATACTCGATGAAAAACCTAATTTATACATATTGTCTCCCAAATCACTTTGCAAAGATATAATAGTAAATTACATGAAGGATGAAGATGTATGCAGAGACAAAATAAACTCACTATATCCCTAGCAATGATTTCATTTAGATGTCATTTCTCAATTCTTTGACAATTATCATTTCCCAAATTATAACCCCTAAAATAAATGCATGCATGATTAACTCACACAATAACAATAAAGCACAAAAAAAAAACAACAAAAATTGGCATTGTATTAAATAGACAATAAGGAAAGATTACATTACAAGAGCATTTGATTGCTAGGCTTTCAATAATGGAAATTTAGTCTCTCATTGTCATGAGATATTTTACACTTTAGGGACTGATGTGTGTAGAAGAAGAGGGATGGATAGAGGAAGAGAAAGGATAATGGACATAAATAAAGGATTTCTCTTATTTGAGATACTCATGAAATATTTTACACTTTAGGGATTAGTCTCTCTCTCCTTTTGCTTTATACTTCTTTTATAAGTCTAAGGTAGCTTAATTTTCATGTGATCTCGTGCTTAGCGCGAAAGGTCGCGCTAAGCCCGTCTTTTGGCTTCTTCGTGTGCCTTTTTTGCGTTTGAGTACGAGGTGACTGCTAAACGAGAAAACGCGTTGAGCATGTCTTGTGCGTTAAGCGAACTGTCTCAATCTTTAACTTTCTTCAAGGTTTTTTCTTTCCATTTTTGCATCAATTTATCTCTAAAATACTTAAATTTTTTTTCTTTTGACTTCTGCTAATAAAAAATTAGAAAGATATTAATTTCTTCATTAAAAATAATAATAAAGTGAAGAAATTATAATCATTCTTAATCAAAATAGACTATCAAATTAACTCTAATTTTACAATTATTACATAATTAGTGTTTACTATGATTGTTGTGTGTATTAGTCATCCTATATTAGCACGTTGTTCTTTGTTGCGAAAAATGAAAATGACTCGTGAAGTCATGTTTAGACTTTAGATTCATTTTAATAGGGTGAAATAAAAGGATATTAGTATATTAATTATTATTTGAATTGTTAACTAATCCAATGCGCTGTATTTTACTTTCACTCTATTTATTTAATGCTTATTTCCCATAAAACATGATGAGATACGATACAAAAATTCAGTCAAAAAAAATTTACGATACAAAAATATTTAAACAATGATAATATATATATATATATATATATATATATATATATATATATATTTTACTTTATTTCATCACATCTCAAATTAATTTACTATACTTACTTTTCAAATTCAAGTTTAATAGCATCCTCCTCTTTGGACTTATGGATTTTCATACACAGGATTATGATTTTGTTGTAAGAAAATAAAAATGAAAAGAATATATCTCAGTCTAAGAAAAAAATAAATCTCACAGTATAATTTTTCTTACAATGTGATCTAATTACTACTTTAAAGTCTTGCATAAAATTATTTCCGATTGATTAACAACTCTACATCAAAATTGAAATCATGTGAAAATACTTAAAAAAATAATATCTACAATATAAAATATATAACAAATTAACCATTATAATGGGGATATCCTATTTTAATTTACACTTTTTGTTAAACACTATTATCTTAGAATTTTATTAATTAATTATCCTGCTTCTCCACATTTCATTTTCTTCTTAACTCTCTGTCACTCTCTACAAAGTTAACTTTCACTTTCATTTTAAAATTTTCACTCTCTCTCTTCTTCTTTTATTTTATTTTTAAAAAATGTTTTCCCCCCAAATTTGTCATGCTTTTAATTCATATAAGAAAGATCAAACTTATAATTTTCAGTGCAAAATTTTATCTTCTTTTACTTCATAAATCTTATAAAATGCAATAATATTCTAGCTTATTTTATGGTAAAGTTCTCGTTGGTTAGAGTCGTTAAAATCTACCTGATAGTTGATAAACCAGATTGGACCGGACTTTAAAATTGAAAGCTCAAATAGAACTGGTTCATTTTGTCCTAATTCGGTGAGTCAAGCAAGCCAAATAGAGCATTAAAAATTATTATTATTATTATTATTAATTTTAAAAAAATATGGGTCAATTTAGCCTTGACCAATAGGCCAACGAGCTAAGGCGAGCTAAAAATAATGTAACCTGTAAGAAATTCTATTGATGACTACTGTCATTCTATTACAGGAAATTTACTGAGTAAAGAATAATTACAAATACTTTTAAAACTTATGACTATAAATGAAAATGAAATTTTTTAAAAACTAAAACACCGTTGAAAAGAGAGAGAAAAAGTTCTACACCCCACACCCAACTTAGAAAATAAAAAAGTCAGTAATTTCGAGGAGAGGGGGGTAATTTAAAACAGAAATTACTAATTTGAAAGAAAATGTTTTACTTAAGTGGGCACGAACTGTATTTCGTAAAAAAATCATAATGTTTTATTTATTTATTTATTATTATTTAATTCAAAATATTCGTGCACGTAAAAGTTCGTATATTCCGCTCGTTAATTATTTCGTGGTGAATGGTTGAATTTAAAAAGGGTCCACCAAGCGACCTTGGAGAATTTAGAACTAAACGTTTACCATAAAAATGTGGTACATTAGAAAGAAGGAAGCGAAATGCTAAGCCAAGAACAAAAGAGAAATACTAAACATATACCATAAAGAGAAATACTAAAACGTCTACGAAAGGAGAAAATGACAAAGTTTCAAGGATGATTTGCTGTAAAAAAAACCCTTGATAAAACTAAGCCTCAGACCATCTCTATCGGAATTCTTAAAAGGGTGATATTCTTGTTAAGAATGAGTCTTTGTTAAGCATTCATGATTCAACCATTGGAGGCAAACTCCTATTAAGCATCAGATGCTTATTTAAACACCGGTGTTTAAGGTCATTCAAAAATTATAAAAATATATATATTATGAGATCACTTATAAAATAAAAATCATTGTTACTAAAATATAAGGATGTAAGGTTATTTGTTAAGCTTATTTAGCTAAAAAAATTTAAGTTGTTGAATTAAAGAAAAAAAAAAGTTGTTGAATTATATAAAAAGTAATATGTAATTGTGTGACCTGTTTTACTAAAGTAAAATGAGTTAAACAATCTCATAAAAAGTAATTATTGCAATTAAGACAGGGTTGTCATTTTTCTAAGAAATTGTTTAATTTTAGTTTTACTTGTTAGATTGAAGATGGTCTAGCAAGAGATTTAGTTGGGTTGATTGCGTGTTATAAAACTCTGTTATTTTCTTCAGGTAAAAAAAAAAAAAAAGATTGAAGATGGTCTCAGATAGAAATAAGTTGTAAAAAAAAAAGGGTGTAGCTTACTGCTTTTAGCATTTCCTTGTTATAAATAAGGGATGCAGTACTCTCAACTATGATCAATCTGCGGCGTCGTCGTTAAAGAGAGAAACTTTGTCAGTGTTGTTCAATGCCTTCTATTTGATCGTTCAAAGCTCGAATTGTACTCTCAGAAAACAAAACAAATACATAAGACAAAACAGCATCCGTCACCAACCAAAAGAAAAAAAAAATACTGAGTTGTTTCAATAACCATTTTCTGTGTGCTGATTAATTTCAGAGGTTGAATTGATCTCTTAGGAAATTTGTCTCTCTATGTCTTCTGATCTCTATGCTTTTGACACTACCTTATACTCACATTCAAACTCAGACTTGGTTTCCTCTGATGGAGTTAGAGACCTTCCTTTAATCTCAGAATCTTTTCCTTTCTTTGCCAATTCTCAAGAGAATTGCAATAATAATGCTCTTTCTAACGCTCTCGACCCATTTTCCCCTTCTTTTTTCTCTTTCTCCCCTCCAAGTTCCCACTTGGAAAGCCTTAGTCTTTATCATGCTAACCGCTTGCAGTCTCTGTCAAATGGCCAAAACTTGGCAAATGAATTTGGGAGTTTCTCAGCTTTTGATGGGTCAGAAATGAAAACTGAGGAATGCCAAATGGGTGGTGATTATGCATACAGTCAGCAACTCCTTCCTCACAGTTATAGTGGTGCTGAGAATTTTTCCAAGTACATGCAGAGGAGCTTCAGCAGCAACTCATACGAAGGGAAACCAGCTTACAGTGACCCTCGCGAGGATTCTCCAAAATTTCAAAGGCATGAGATGAGTTCCCCTGAAGACAACACTGTCTTTGGTGGACAAATGAGAAGGGTTTGCAGCACAGGCGATTTGCAGGTAAAAATAATAACACCCCAACAACTCTTCTTTTTTTATTATAAATTATATTTTCTTTCAAAAACAATCTTGTTCGAATGAATGTCAGATATTAAATGTTATAGTTCTTCTAATGATAATTTAAGCCTTGATTCATCGTTAGGTTATAAGAGAGTGAATTGTTGTATCTCATTATTGTCTGTTAATAAACATCATGATACAGTAATTATTCTAATTTGCTTGTTATTTTTATTTGTATAATTTTTCTTTAAAAGTTGGTTTGATTGAAGCTTGTTTTATTTGTTGAAGGAATCGAACTTCAAAGTAGGGCGTTACAGTGCGGAGGAAAGAAAAGAAAGAATTTCTAAATACAGAGCCAAGAGAAACCAGAGGAACTTCAACAAAACCATTAAGGTAATTAAGGAAAGAGTAACAAATCAAAAAGTACTATTTCTTGTGGTTCAATGCATGAAATGAAATACAAGCTGCGTAAATATGTGTTATTAAGAGAAGTAATAGTAGGGGGAAAAGAATTAAAGGTGTCTGAATTTTTGTTTTTATGTGGTTACCAGTATGCATGCCGAAAAACACTAGCAGATAATCGACCACGCATTCGTGGCAGATTTGCCCGCAACGACGAGTCCAGCGAGACTCTCAAGGTTTCATGTTCTACCCGAGATGAAGATGATGTCGATTTCTGGGTAAATATCACTAGTAACTTTGTTGTTTTCTCGATTTTAATTAGCAAAAATGAATTAAAGCTGGTAAAATAACAAGATAAAAAATATGCATTTTTTTAAAAAAATTATCATCTAATTTCTCTAAAAGTTTGCATACATAATTTAATTTTAATGTATATGAGAAGATCAATTTATTTTACTTCTCAATTTTCTTTTTCTGTAAATATCAGTGGAAACTGGATGTAATTAATTAGGATATTTAACTATTCTTACAGTGACAATAGGGAGCACATTGTTGATTACGTAGTTGAAGGGGTGTTGATATAATTCTGTGTTCATCGTGTAGATTGAAGAGTTGCGATTGCATGAAGAGCAAGACGATGTAACAGTGGGAGCAGAACAGTACTTGAGAAATTATGGAGCTAGCCAGTTTCAATACGGTGGCTTTTGAGTTTTTGAGCACTGAATTGAAGTAGCCTATTTTTATGAAAGAAGCCTTTAGGAAAGTTCAGGCTCATTGCAGTGATCAAGGAAGTAATTTTAGTTGCAGATGACTTTTTTTTCTTCATTTTTTATGTTTAATAAAATAAAATATATCGATAAGTCCGTGTACGTGGAATCTGAGATGTTCCGGAGGACAAACATGAAATTGGGTTGTTAGGCAAGGGTGCCCTAGTTAGATTAGTTGTTGTAGTTGCACACTTGCACCCCTATATATATATATATTATTCCAAGTTATGATTTACCAATTGATTAGTGTATGTGTGTATATATAAAAATCATATTCCATAATCATGACATGTTTTAAAATAAAGAGTAATTATGCTTTTATACATTCAACCTTTTTGAAGTGAGGAATTGAATTATTACGATTTATATAATTAATCATTTGACTAAACTTTTATTCTTAATTTAGAATTTAGTATTTGACAATCCAAATTTATTAAATACTTTGTAAATAAATAAGAAAAATCATTTACACATAATTATTTGATTAATATTTGTTAGTCACACCAACTAGGTCTTTTAAATATAATAAGTGTTCATGTTTTTTTGGCTTAATGTTTAAAGAGTTGTAAATCATCACATCAAGTATATTTATTAATCAAGTATAATAAGTGTTTAGCCTTTCATGTTCTGACACTTGAAAAATTTTAAACTTTGGATTGTCCAACAGATGTTCTCGCCTTTCAAGTTTGATGCTTGAGAGGGGTTGGACCTTTTGGTCAAATAGGCCAATTGATCACATTGAGTAAGTTGATCATAGTAAGATAAGTAGGTCTTTTAATCCTGACTTTTTTATGTTCTCTAGCATATGATGATTAAGCTTCAAAGCTTTGGCTCAATCACATCCAATAAATATGGACAACCCCCTTTGTCACCTTAGGTTCACACTCACTCTAGAATGTCTTGAACACTTTAGACATTTTTAACTTTAAGACTTTTGAGATTTAGGTGTGAAAAAATAGATGTAATTACTCCTAGTACCTCTCGTGTGAGAAGTGTCTTTATACACAATATGAAATAATTGTTTTTTTAGTTAAATTATGATTTACAATTTTCTCTCAACAATTTATCATTATCTTGTAAGTATCATGAATACATAACAATTTTTTTAATAAAAAGTGGTATTCAAGTTAGTGAAAAATATCAAACTTTATTATATATTAATACATACATATTTTTCATGTTAAATTTTTATACGTCCTTGTTATGTACTCTCTTTATTTCTAATTATAAAATTCTTTTAACTAATTCGCACCTCTTAAGAAAAGTAATTATCACATTAAATTTGTCAATTATTTGTATTGTGATTCCAAAATTATCTATTTATTTTCTCTCTATTCACTTACTTGTTTCTCGTTAATGTTTGGAAAGAAAATAATTAAATAAAAATATATAAAGAAAAAATAATTAATGCATCTAAAAATTAAAAAATGATCTTATAAAAAGGAATATACATATTTTTCTAAAAAATCTTATAATTAGAGATGAAATGAGTATAAAAATTTGGAATATATCAAAGCTATTTTCTTTTTCCATCCAATTCAAATACTTCAAAATTAATTTTCTAAAATTGGTATGTAATAGAACAACTACATCCGGCTGTGTATATGTTTATGAGGCTTTTTGTATATATTATTGGAAAAATATTCAAGTCTCACGTCGACTGTCTCAATTCTTGAAATGCAGTTTATATACCTGTTGGACAACTTCACTTAATGTTAATTGGTTTTGAAATGAAATCTAACATGGTATCAATATGGTAAAAGCTTGGTCCCTTGGTTTTGGCTGGTTAATGAAACATATTCATTTCTGATTAATTATGGTGAGGTGATGAATATATATTCTATCATTTCATTAATTCAATTACCAATTCTGTAAAGTGGACTTCGATCTTCCAATTAAACACCAGTCAAACAAATTCCAAGGCTTAAAGGTAGTTAATATATAGTTTATGTTTTCGCACTCTAGTGCTGTCAAATCTTTGCTCAAAATGATGATTTAGCACACAACAAATACAAATGTGGAGTGGAGGACAAATGTCCTATAGGTTCTGCTCAAAACAAAGCGCGATTCTGAAATTAAAATTTCCTCCTCAGACTAAAAGTCGGAATAAAAAAAACCCTAGCTAGAAGGTATGGGCTACTTATGATTAGTTTCGATTTTCAAACACAACTTTTCCTATTTTGTTGATCTAATAAACCCGTCGAAAGTGTTTTTATTTAAAATGTAAAATGTTTTATAAACAAATTTAAGAAAACAAAAAAGTTCGTTTCTTTGATTTTAATGTGTATTTTTTAAATGCATGCATATATAAAAAACATAGAGACAATTATATACGATATCATATAGAACCTTAAATAATGAAATTGTCTTAAAATGCAAAAACTATCATTGAATGGAAATAGTAATAGAACACCACCAACAACAATTGTCTGAATCAATTGACATGAAAGTGTTTTAATTTAATTAATGGTTTTAAATTTTGAATCCTAGACATGCATGCAATTATGCTAAATATTCATAAGAAAAATATTGTCACTTATAATGGATATACTTAACTTAAGTGGCTGATAAAAAAAATACTCAACTGAGTGATATTGTTTTGTGTGAAAGATGCACATATTTTGTAATAATAATAATAATAATAATAATAATAATAATAATAATAATAATAATAATAGGGCAAAGATTCCTTTATATTATTTTTTCACTTTTGCTCTTCAGGGCATAAAGACACAAATTGATTGCCAATTAAAGAATGCCTGAATTATTGTGCCGCGATTATGAAAAAAAAAATGCCATATACGGCTGGCATAAAGTGGGTAACGTGTTAAGCAGCCATTTTGGCAGCAATGCTCACAAACATAGACATTAGATACAATATGTATGTGAAAAATAGTAGAAAGCTCCTATATATGTGTACCGGATGCCGCCACAGTGTTACTTTATAATGAAAATTTGGAAAGAAGAAAATCATCAAGACATAACAACACGTACCGTGAGTAGATGCAGATATTTTGATATATTCTCTTCCTAAAGAATGGCATTTCATTAATGTAATAGTACCAGAGAAAAACAGATGCTTCTGATTGTAAAGGGTACAATTACATGTTTCATTTCATAACTCTACATTCATCATATTTTTCAACTTTCTTGTACCATTTCATAAAATGATCATTCATCACACAATTTCGAGGAATAGAAATGGAGGTTTTCTAAATAAATGATGTATGGTTAATCCTAGCTATACAAAAAAAATCATAATTTCCATCATTCGATTAAAAGGTCAAAAACAGGAACCAGAGGAAACAAAAAGCATCCAATACAAGACATGAGGAAAAAAATAAGACTGGAATTAAGACCGCATCTCTTCAATCCACAACTACCCTAATGGCTTTTTGGATGTGGTCTCACAATCCCTCACAGTTAAATAATCATAAACTAACTAGCTTCCTATTATGATAAGAAAGTGATAGAAGATAGAGGGAGACAATGCCCTTAATGGGCAGAGCAGCAAGAGAAATTATGCTAATAAAATTTATGATCTTATGCACCCAAATGATTCCAAACGCCCACTTTTGACCAGCAAGCACCTCTTCAACATCCTATCATTGCAATGCTATAGATTATAACTAGATGATTAGCCACTTGTTTTTCCCTTAGCCTAACCCTATTCGAGGTGACCCTAAAAGAATTTTATTCCTAGGGATGCATGCTTGGTAAAGTTGTCCACTGACCCTTTGTTTAATCTAAGAAATGTGTTCTGATTGGTACATCGAAGGTTCCACTGATCGGTCCATGTCCTTTGGAATATTTTTCTAACATTTGATTAGCAATGAAAAACAAAAACAAAATGGCAGTGCAATTGTTTTGCCTTGCACACGAATGACACCATAGTGGACATGCCAAGTTTTATAGTATATATATATATATGATCTGGCAGACAAGAAAAAAAGCCCATGTTATTGACGACGGAACTTTTGTCTGGGGTAAGACTGGAAAAACTGAAAAGTTAATTAGAGAACCCTTTTATTTGGCTGGAGTGGAGAATCCAGCTATGGTCAATTTGGTCATCATAAAAGTGTGCGTTAATACTATCCTGCCCCAAAAGGAAATTGCTCACTGTTCATCTATTCTACCCGAACAAAACTTAGATATAAGTTTATAGTGAATTGAAGTTGCCCTCTAATTAACCACATTCTTTACACGTTTCTCTTTGTTTGCCTTCTAATAGAAATTGGGACTTGTTTGTGGTGACAAATTTTTTAACTTTGCCTACTCCCCCCCTTCCCTTTTCCAATTAGAAAAAAAAATGTCTGAACGAATGGTAAGGAAGCTTAGCACCACTAATTTGTTTCTCTTGAACATAGTTGAGTTGTAATCAGCTTTTAGGTTTGGAATGAGATTCATAATGAAGAAATCAACTACAATTTTGCATAAGCCAAAGGTTAAAGCAGAGAGAATGTCCCAAAAAAGTAGTCAAATGCTAAAATCTCCCTAGGTCTTCGCTAGCTCAAGAGATTCCTTCACCAACGTCTAAATAAAGTTTCCACTAAAAAGGAAACCGTCAACTAGTTTCTTTCCTTTCAAAAGAGTACGTGCAATATCTGATAGTGACACAATTGCTGTGCGACTACCCCTTCTCAATACAACTCCACACCATCAAATTATATGCAAGACAAAAATGAAAGTAAATACGCCACAATTAACTTAACATATCATTAAATACCTCTGGTAGACTGGCATTCCTGGTGTGTATGACAATTTCATATGACACCGGTTCGAATGCTGGTAAGAAAAAAAGAAAAAACCACTAGTAGTGAATTTGCCGCATCTGTACGTAGCCGATACCTGGGGTATATATATTCGAGTATAAGATTGGTATCATCTTTTTTATATTCGGTTCCTCCAGGTAATTTAGTTAGATAATAAAACAAAATCATTTAAGTCATTAGAAAATCAATAATTAATATTAATTATATATAACAAATTATAAAAGTAGTAAATATTATTTATTCATTTTTTTTTGTTGATGATTGAGATTATGTATTTTATCCTTACCCACTTTAAAACACCATTCCTTATGCAATCCAGATAAGTAACATTTTCCAATCATATGAATAGTTTTTACACATTTTGGGACCTAGCAAAAACATGCTAAGGTTGAAAGGGATAGGAGGAGGGTAAAGGTGGAGTGGTTTGAATATTTCAAAAAGTAAAAAAAAAAAAAAGAAGAAGAAGATAGAGGGTGTGAAGAGTAGACAAAGGGAGGTGCAAATAGTATCTCTCTTAGGAAAATAATTTGCAATCCAAGGCCAACCCCATACACAACGTATCCAATCATAAAACAGCAGCATCCCCCCTTTTTATTTTATCTCCTTAGGAGAGTTTTCTTTGCACTTTATTAGGTGGGGTTTTTTCTCTCCATAGGGAGGTGTTTTTTTTCCCACCTTTTTCCTTCCTCACCACCACCACCACCTCCACCTCTCTTCTTCCACCTCTAGCCACTGCCTTTACCTCCTTTTCCAACTACCACCTTCATCACCATCCTTTTTCTAACTTTCAGTTTCTCTCTATTTTGTCTATGGCACCTTCCTTTGCGTCTCCACCCCTTTTTCCATCACATTTACCCTTTCAAGTGAACTTATAGTAGTAATCAATTGCAGTTGTACCAAAATCATTAGAGTAACTTTACACAACAATGGTCTACTCACTCGGATCTTTATCTCTATGCAAGTTCTATTACGCAGCACTAGCTGATTCATTCAAAAGAAATAACACGAGGTAAGTAAAGTTCAGTACTCTATCAAGGTTTATTTGCAACAAAGAATAAGTACTGATTGTTATTGTGTTTGTAATTTCAAGATTGCTAATATTTAGCTAATTAACTTTGAGCATGTGCCTGTTGTCTATTTGTCGTGCAACGCTATAATTTTCTTCCTTTAACATTCTATGTTTGTCAGTCTGATGGACATTTTCACTTTTCAGTAATTGATTCTTTGAAGAAGAAAAAGTCAAACATCTGTAACAACCAGGAAAAAGAAACTACACATCTATGACGAAGAAAAAGTAAATTGGTGCCGGAAAAAAAAACATGGTGGTTGAGTTGAGACAAGGTTGAAAACAAATTTGCCTTTTTGAAGGCTATATAATATAACCTTGGTTGCTTGTTTGTTCACATGAAGGAAAAAAGAACCTGTTTGTCCACATCTCCATAAAGTGAACAGTAGAAAAACCATTATGCCTGCTTTTCGAAGCATCGAATGATTTCTGTGTTTACAAGGTTTTTTTTTTTAAGAAAAAGGCAACCAGCGTTATGTCAAGTAAGCCATCAATCCTGCATACTTGATAACTTTTCGTATGGTACCATTACAAAGACGGCACATTTAGGTTGCCCCATATCTTCTTTTAAACAAGAAATGTCTCTTCGCTGGATCTTTCGGCTTGCTCTTGATCTGTCCTTGTTGGCCTTTACGCACAGTACTGCACGGGGAAGAAAGCAATCATGACCAAAGATCTATTTGTATATCAATTAACAGATCAAGGTTCTTAAGATCTCAAAAAGGAAATTCAACAGCTTGAGATAAATTGCTACATAGCATACGGTATTGTTTCAGGCAAACAAAGGATAACACACCTGTACTCCATATAAACCATCCCTTTTGCACCTGACATTGCACTCATGGATCCTTGAGAGCGACGGGCACTCTGAAGGGCAATTTCATCTGCATCTTCATCTAGTTGCTCTAATCCAACTTGATCATCACCAGCACTCAACACCTGATAGATACACATTAGTTATTTGGCAATGAGCAACTCAATCCTAAGCCAAAAGGGAATGAGGATGCAAACCTTTCCAAGAAGTGCCAATTGATCCTCAAGACGATGATAGCTCAAATTAGGCCCTTCATCAGGAGGAGGCAAGCTAGTAATTACCTGTCAAGTATCATCAAAATCTAAGCATATATAGATTGAAATCTTCACAAGAAAGTTATTGAGGCCAACATACATTACAAATTATCAAGCTTGGCATTGGGACGACAGTTACAACAAGGTTATCTAAACTATTTGGTTCAACAAAATTAGGCAATTATGCATTAATTAATAATTAATGCACTGTTTGGTTAGGGGTGGTTTGGTTGAAGAGAGAAAATTACTATTCAAGAAGAATTTTTCAAAAAAATAGCGTGGGTCCCACACCTCTTTCTCTACTTTAACTAAAATATTTCTTCTCATTTCTCTTCCATTCTTTTCTCTTCTACACAACCAAACACACACTTAAGAGTTTTGAAAAGAGAAGGGAAGTGACCATGTATTTAGAATTGGTTGAGTCCAAATATATCAGCTAGTTTCTTTCTTTTCCTTCCTCCTCACCAAATATAATGTCTTTCTTGAGTACTTTATGTGAACGAACAAACAAACAACTAAGGTAATAGCGAACATAACATACACCACAGGAAAGCTTAGAATCATCCATTTAACAACTTGCTCTATAGTATATTTCAAGGACATAACATTTAAGTAGCCAAAGAACATCATAGCAAAGCAGCAACTGGTTGAAAATGTTTTACTAAAAAAGAACAGATACATTATCACAAGGAAATTCAGCTCGTGTTCCCACTTATTCCAAGTAAGACAGCAAATCATGCCATCCCACTTTCCCACCTAACACATCGAAAACTTTAAATAAAGTAGAGCAAATGTACAAGCGCACATGTGCTTGAGGAAAAATAACT
The DNA here is from genome assembly GCF_000004515.6 of Glycine max. Lineage (NCBI taxonomy): Eukaryota > Viridiplantae > Streptophyta > Magnoliopsida > Fabales > Fabaceae > Glycine > Glycine max. The sequence goes on along the minus strand of NC_038244.2, from coordinate 1,303,541 downwards.
AGAAATGCAACATGGAGTGAACCTAACCTTAAAGCTGTAACCCTGATCAATTAAAAATTGCTGCCTCTTAGTGGAGTAATACATCTCCTGCAAATACAAGAACGACAAAGTTTATAATACAGCATAAATATCCCATATGATAGTTCAAGTATTATTTTTCAATGAATGCATGACCGGATGAATGAATATATGACCTGGCATAGAATAAATGCATACCTGGGTATCAATTGAAACAAGGGAATAAAAAAATGCATTATACTCCTCCTTGCCCCCTGCCATCCTATCCTCAAGCTTTCCCTGGCATTTAATTCATTAATTTGAATGTCAGCCAACCCATAAGCACAATGCTTTACAGACAGATAACATTAAACAACATGCAGCAGAGAATTTCCCAGTCTCCACAATCAATCAATCAATCATTTGAACTTTAAAATTCAATCGGTAGGACAAGTATGATAGACCACAACATGTAGAAGCATTTAGAAACTGACCTTTGCCCTAAGAATACGACCCAGACGCTGGGCTTCTTGTCGCCTTGAACCAGCATGTGAAGAGATCTGAATTATTACGTTTGCTTCAGGAATATCAATTGAGTTGTCGCCCACCTGAGAATATATACGAAAGCATGCAAGGATTAGATGTTAACAGGGAATAGCACACAATATTAATATATCAACAGGAACTCAGGAAGCATCAAGGCAAACAGGTATAGAACATACTAGTTCTACATGTTGCAAAATGCTAGGCAATCCAACAAAAGTTATGATTTATGAAGATATACCCCATTCAAATGTTCATATTGATGGACATCAAGATGCCAAACCAGAATGTTCTTTGACATATCGAATAAAAGTAAAGCAAATAAGCCTCAAAATAAAATTAAAGAAAACAGGAACACATACCTTGGAAAGAAATATAGTATTTATATCTTTGCTAGTTTTGAATGCTTGCAAAATTTTTGTTCTCTCAACATGGCTGTACACAAGGCATATCAATAAATAAGGTTCAAAAACAGCAGAACCCAAATCATAGCTTCCAATTAAAAAGTCAATATATGGCCTCAGCACCTTGTAGCACCATATATCATTGGTTTGCGGAGTTTCATGGCATACTCAGTGAGAGCAAACAGATTATCAGCAAAGACTATAATTTTATCACCACGTGTCCCTTCATGGAAATTTATGAGAAACTCACACGCTCTGAACTTATTAGGATTCATTACGTAAAGTGCCTGCAGATGTAAAGATCATCAATTAAGATAAGTGAATTCAAGCAAGTAAACTAGGAACAAATTTTGACTAAATTATAATTTTTAATAAAAATATTTTTCATTCCAAAAACAATAAATAAAAATTCAAAACCACTTTCACAGATCATGCAGTCTATTGTGGAAAATAATCATATTTTCAGCAGAACTCATATTTCATAATCACCCCTTAAATATTCTATTACAAAGATTTTCAGTGTTCCAATCGGCCTTACCTGCCTCTTCTTGGAGTTCTCTTTCTTCAAATACTCAGCAAAAAACTCTTTTGTCATCGGACACCATACTTCAGCACACTGTACATTTGCAATAAATCCACCTTTTACTAGATCTAGCCAATTGGCCTCATACAGCTTGGGACCAATCAGGAAGTTCAGATCTGTAATCCTTTCATCCTCTCTGACAAGTGTAGCTGCAATTTCAACAGTCAACACCTCACTCTTAGTAGAAAAGGTTAAGGTCATGGTCAAAGCAACATTAAACTAAAGCAAAATGGCATACCTGTGAGCCCAAGTTTACAATGAGATTTAGTGATACTAATGACTTTACGAAACATATGGGCCGGTACCACATGCACCTGTTTATCATGCCATGATATTATGCATAAGGAACAACCTTAAGATTTAGGCAGGGAGCATATAATCATAAAGTCGTGTGGCTACCTCATCCATGAGGAGCAATCCCCATTCTCTGTTTCTTATTTCTTCAATGATCTTTTCAGATTCTTCAGACCGCTTACCACCAAAAGCAACCATATTATATGTTGTCACAACAACTCCAGCATTACCACGGAATCTCTCTTTGCTATCAGACGTGAAACGACATATTTGTTCTTCTCGGATAGTTGACCATAGTTTAAATTGGAAAGCCCACTGATCTACAGAAACAGCATTTGTTGCCAAACAGAGGCAGCTTTTTTTTATCCGGCAAGCTGCAGAAACACCAACTAAGGACTTTCCAGCACCACAGGGTAAAACTATTATACCAGATCTTGCTCTACCTGAAGTGGCAGACATTAAATTGCACTCAGTAGTAATTTATGTTTCAATGTGCAATTACCCATAGCAGACATTAATGTTACTTCAAGTCATTAAGAAAAGTTGATGCTTAACTACACTAGAGATATCTCAAGTTACGCTAAATCACACATCCTAATCTTTGATTTTAAATATAACTTTGGATTTCCAACACATCAACTTCCAGTTTTATTTAAAAAAACTATGTCAAAGACAAGGATTTCCAGCATAAATAATCTCTAGCATAGTTATGCGTCAAAGATAACAATCAGTGTAACTTATCTCTAGTGTATTTAAGCGTCAACCTTTCTTTATCATACCAACACATCAATTTCCAAAGTTATTTAAAAGAATAAAGGAAACTAAGAGGATTTTTGTTTTTTTTGGGGAAGGGGGGGCCTCCTACCCACAATCACCACCAACCCATTCCTAGTGGCTTCCAAGTAAAAAAAAATGGAAAAAAAATATTGACCAAAGGTTGCATACTTCTAAAACATGTTCTGAAGTCTATATATTTTCTTTTACTAAAACTTCAATTTTCCTTCACAACACTACACTGTTTTAAAAACGAGGCTGAAAATTATAGTCTTGAAAATATGCAAAACTGGAAGGTGTGTTTTAGAACTCAAGACAAATAATTCAAGAAGTAAATTTCATCAATTTAAAATAACAGTTGGTGGCCCCTCTTAAATTTAGCATGGGAAGAGTGAACTACTAGTAACATTTGTCCTTGCAAGTGCTGTCAGCCTTACCATTTCCAAACATTTTACTAAGGCTCTTCTCTTGATATGGCCGTGGTTGTGCTTGAGGCTTTAGTTCCATGTCAAGATCTGGGTTCACCTGCAGCATTGAAAGAGTTATACTGCATGAGTCATGCATGAAGTTTAAACTCCATGACCATAAATTTGTAAGGTTTTAACATCAGTAGACTATAAGCAGTACTCACAGTATCATTTCTGAAGTCATACTCCTCCAACATGGGATAATTTAACGCATTTGGCAAGCATCGTTGCTTTACATTTTCAACCTGTATATAAATCAGAGAAAAACTTAAATATAACAGTTTAATGTATCCTAATGGGTTCAGTTTTTTATTGCTCTCCCTCAACATTTTGTGGGTATGTATGTAATTGGGTCGGGTAGAAAATTCTGTCGAGTATATTTTTCCCCTTTTGAAATATTTGCTTTTGCTAAGTGAGCATTTCTTGGGTTATCAAAAAAACTAAAATCTGGTTTATGATAAAGATCTAGTCAGTTCTTTGATATAGCTCTCATTAACTTTTCCCCAAACAAAATTTTAATTTTCTAAGAAGATTCTTGTAATGAAACTCATGGAATATTTTGACTATTATTTAAGTATAGAAGAATTCTACAATACAAGTCATGCACTACTAACAGTGATAAGAATTAACACTTATCACTGGCAATTAAAAGCACTCCAAACAATGCCAGAGATGCATCATAGAGAGAAGTAAGAATGTAACATCAAAAAGTATATTAAGCTAGTTCTAATTTTAATAAATGTATATATTCATTTTTTGTTTTCTTAAATTTAATACAATTAACTCATCCAATTTCTTTTTCTGAAACATTAATGGGCCTAATCCAGCATCATTTCTTAAGACATACAACATTTCATCGATACAATTGAGGTCTGACTTGGGAATATGATGTAAAATCTGAATAGCATGCATATATAACACGAGACACAGACACGATTCAACGTGAACATGGAAATATGATTTTTTTTTTAAAATCATAGCACATAACATAGCTATAATACATTAAGACATGCAAAATTAATCTAAAGTAAACATAAAATAAAATTCTTAAATCATAAGAAAGGATTCATGTTTCGAAAATGACTCTTTTTTGTGAAAATTCCAAAATGACTTTGATTCATTGTAAACAAAACAGAGATGCTATAGTTTATCTAAATTTTATGCTATTCCAACTTGTATTGTTAGGGAAGTTTAAAACAAAAGTAAAAAAATATAAAATGCAGCTAGAAAAATTCAAAGTGTCCTTGCAGTGTCTGAAATAAATGTGTCTGACATCGGTCCAACACAAAGGGTACTATTAAGAAGTATCCGTGCTTCCTAGCATAAAATAAAAAACAAACAGCTCAAGAGTAGGAGTAAAAAAAAACTGTAAACTTTTCCAGAAGCTCGCACATATATTACCTGAGAAGGATCAATTTCAAATGAATGGGCTTCTTTCTCTTCCGCAACCGCTGCAACTTCTGCTTCATTTAGCAACTCATCATGAGTGCCTTCAATTTCACCTGCTGCTTTGCTGATGGTAAATCCATCTCCATTTACATTCTAAAGAAAAAACAGCAATAGGGGAAAAGTTAGCAATAGGAATACACACAGTAAGACAGAAGAATATTCTTGGTAGTGTCGAAAAAAGCAATTCACAGCCAAAATTATAATTTCTAGTTGTCAATAATTTACAAAAGGAGAAGAGACCTATGACCAACCAATTCAATATAACATGGCAGCATTTTAGTAGAGAGAATGTCTGAAGTATGCACTACCAGTATCAAAATAGAAACCAGACAGCAATAAAGGAGTTCAATCCAATGTGCCCCACAAATATCCTCGGACAAGGAAATACTGGATTGTAGTTACAGGTGGGGCAACAAATCAGCCAAGAATAACTATCATGCACTGGGTACGCAACTATTTTTGTACCCATCACCAAGGCCTATGTACTGAACAAACCACTGGATATAGAAAATAGAAAATTAAACAAAAGGGTCAACCTAAGCCACCCCAAACACACAAAATAGAAAATTTATTACGCACCTCAGAAATAAGCCTTGATCGAGATATAGTTTCATCCCTGAGCAATGTCTTCAATACCTGCCAGATATGGTACGATGAACAACATGAGATCTTACCACTTACCATAGGAACACAAGATGTAGAGAAAGTGAAAGCATCATATTTATACCTCTGGAAATGGAGATTCAATGAAATATCGATTCTTCTTGAGGACGAGTTTCACTTTGCCATAATTTGCAGTAGAATCATGTATAAATTTAATCATCTCTTTGGGAAGCTTGGTCTTGGATAACTTGTTCAAAACATTTATGACTGTTTCTGTTTCCAGACCAACCGAAACAGCCGCATACAGCGAGTGTGGAGTAAGGTTGTATTCGTGCATAGACTCCGGCCTATCCCACACATCAAACACATAAGTACAATTCCAACATTTTAACATGCCGTTGCAATTGATTTCTCTTTCTCATATTAACAATTTCTACCTGCAAACAGGCTCAGCGATGGCGATAAGAAAATCATAAGCATGCTTGTACAAAGGCGAGAAAGTCTCCAGGAATATGCGGCCATTGCCACAAGCCCACAGAGGGCGATTGGTGTGATCCGGTTTCAGCTCTAATTTGCTAAAATCCTTGGTTTTACCATCTGTTTCACTCGTAAAACCCTCAATTCATCATCACGCGTAAGACAATTTCTACATACAACAATCCTACGAATAAGTAAATCTTTAAATATTAAGATGACATTACCGTCATCGTCGTAGGCATCTTCGCCGCCATAACCATCGTCATCGTAGGCGATTCCTTTTTGGGGATCTTCCTGCTGCAAACAATGTGAGAAACGCGAAATTTTAACAGAAAAAAAAAAAAAGGAAAGAACGAAGGATCAAAGATGAACTAACGAATTTAGTTGAGGCCTTGTGCTTTTTGAATGGAGGTCGTCCTCCTTTTTCACCTGTGTATATGAAATTAAAAGAGAATTATTGTTGCTTATATTTGATTGATTTCATAGATGGATTATAAATTTTGGACGAATGGTGAAGTACCGTATCCCATGGTTCCGATTGATTGGGTTAGGGTTTTAAATTTTTGATTTATTTTTTAAATTAGAAGTGTTCTTTCTCTATGAAGCACTGCAGCAGTCAATAATCGATAACGAGAATGTAAGTGCGACCGAATCTGCTTACTTATATATCCATTGCTCCGTTACCGCTAATGATAACTGCGAGGGAGAAGACGGTGCAGGTTCCGTATATCCCCAAAGTATGGGCCGGCCCAAAACCTACAGTCTTGATTTGTTTTCGGACCCACTATTCACACCACTCGATTTTTCTTTTCCTTTTAAATTTCTAATATACTCCTCTCTTCACTCCTTCTCTCCCTGTTTAAATCTTCCCTCTTATCTCCCACTCTCACTCTCTTCTCCCGCGCTTAGCTCATCGATACAATTATACCCCTGCCGTTTTCTTTTTCACTCCCTTGGTGCCTCGTATTCTTCCCCACTCTCTCAAGCTCCCTATCCTTGATTGCTTTCCACCTCAGGAACGATCTAGAAAATCATCAAAGAGAAAGATTTTTTTTATACTTTAATTATTTAAATATCTAACTTTTAACAAATAATATTTAATGATTAATGAATTTTATAGAATTATTTATTAGCTTTAGAAATAAAATTAAAATCTTTTCTCTTTTTTTCAAATGACACAAGAAAGAAATGCATGTGTTTATATTTTATAACTTAAGCAAATTATTTTAAGTTTTGATTTTTCTTTTTGTTTCTAAGTGCAATAACAATTTAATCAGTCTCACAATAAAAAAGAAACTAACACATCAAATATAATAATAACTAAAAGTCTTCAAATTTCATTATAATTATATATAAATATGTTTATAATGTAATATTAACAATAATTAATTTTAATAATTAACTGCATAGATAAATAGACGAGACTTATAATAATACACAAAACATGATTAGTGTATATAATAACAATTGATCGATTGTTAAAAAAATAACAATTGATCAAAAATCATACAAAAATGTCATTCTTATTTCTTTTTTTTCTAACCATTCTTATTAAATCTATTATATATATATATATATATATATATATATATATATATATATATATATATATATATATATCTTTGGGTTAAATTATAGTAATAATTAATGACAACACATATTATTAAAAATATGAATACTTTTTAGTATTAAAAAGATTAGTTTATAAATAATGGTATAATATATATTAGGATAAATAATCATTTTTGTTCTTGAATTTATAATTCGCTGACGTACGTCTATAAAAGATGAGAATACAAAATCTAGTCCCTGAAAATGTAAAAAGTGCGACAAATATATTCGGTTGTTAACTCTCTCGTATGTCACCGTTAGTAAAATAGCCTACGTGACATAGAGAGACGAGTTTGTCACTGAAATGATTGTCAACTTGATCTTATCTAATTGCAAACATAGGGACATATTTGTTATTTAATATTTTTTTTTACTTTTTGTCTTCCCATTTTCTAGGAATATGAATGGATAAATACAAGTGTAATTCACTGACAAGTGTATCCCTGAAAGATGAAAATACAAAATTTAGTCGTCAAAAGTGTAAAAAATGAAATAAATATATTTGCCTGTTAACTTTCGTCTGTCATCGTTAATAAAATAGTTAAGATTTGAAAAAGTGAAATATGGAATATATTTACCTTTTAGGGTAATTTGAAAAAATTTATAATGATTCACTGTTACAATGTTTTACTTTGGTAAATCGGTTCAATATTTATTTTGGATAATTTTTATTGTGATAGACAATTTATTTTTTTAAGTAATTATTGTAATGTTATCCTTGTAGCGATAAAAAATGACGAAAATTTATCTTAAAATAATATTTTACTCTTAAATAAAATGAAATTTCGAGTCTAACAAATTAGTCTAATAGAAACATACTGATGTTTAAGTCCAATAAAAAAACTATTAACATTTTCGTCCAATAATGATAATTTATTAACATTTTTGGTCCAATGGAATGTACTCACATTTAGGTTAAAAAAATACTAACATTTTCTCAAATAAAAAATATTAACATTTTCGTCCAACAAAAAATTATTGACATTTACGTCAAAAAATGATATTTTATTGACATTTTTGTCCAATCTAGTCAGCATGATTACAAGTTAGCAATTATTTTAGTGACAAATCATCCTTCCGTGTTGCGTATGTTATTTTATTAATGGTGAGAAACAGAAATTAATAGCCGGATATATTTATCACACTTTTTACACTATCGAAAACTAAATTTTAAATTTTTATCTTCCAAGAAAACATTTATCAGCCAATTACATATCTAGAAACAAAAGTAACGATTTATCCTATATATTAATTATAAGATTTGTTAATTAGTATATATTATTTAATTTATTTTTACTGTAGTATATATATATATATATATATATATATATATATATATATATATATATATATATATATATATATATATATATATATAATAAAAGAAGTTTGAGGGAGGGCTCCCCTCCCTACACTCAACTATAGGACAACGAGAATAAAACAGTGTACAAATAAAATAAATAATATGAAATTCATGAAAGTAGCCTTTTAATATTAATTAATTCATATTATTATATATTATAAAATAATTTATATTATTCTATCCGATAATATTATATTATATAATTATGTAAAATAATTTATATTATATTATATAATTATATAAAAGTTAACAACTAATAGTGAAGCATTAGTACCTTTTTTGAATTTTGGAGATGAAGAACAACCGCTGTTGTGCTGTTTTGTCCCTCAATTTTTTGGTGAATCAAACGGATTGATGCTATTTTGCTTTTCGCCAATTCATCAGAAATTAGTTTTTTTATTTTTTAAAAAATTAGTTTTCACTGAATGTCTTTATATTTTATATATATTATCCATTATTAGTTTATTACTTATTCAATTAACTATTACGAAAAATGCTAGTAACATTTTATCTTACATTCTCTTTTTAACTGTTTCTCTATGATTGAATTTTTTTTTTAAGAATCACCATTTTTTTGGATACCACTAGTAGTCATTAAAAATTTGATTTTTTTTTTTACTTGTGCCAAACATAAGAATATGATATTTTAAACTCACATTTTTTAAAATTCTTTATGATACCTTAAAACAAATGCTAATAAAATTCAATCATTTTTTAATTGGTTTTAATTGACACACACTAATAGTGATTTTTTTTTTTACAATGACAATCAATCACAAAATGACATTTCTTTAAAAAATCTAAGTTTTATCCTCATTACCTTAAAAGTTGCATACATAATTATGATCCGTTCATAATGTAAAAAAAAAATTATTTACATTGATATTGTATACCAATTAAATTGTTATTAATTTATGGATATATTAAAAAACGGTTACAACTTTATCATGCATTCTTGCATTATCTATTGACTTACTGACCAATGTCATCATAGACGTGGCTTATTATTATAATATTAAATTAAATATAAATGTTATATGCACGCTATTATTATTTATTGTATTATTAATATATGAATGAAATAAATATAAGGTAAAATTGTACTTTTGATCTCCCAGTTTATTTTCAATTTTGCATTTGGTCCCCCTATAATTTAATTCACAAATTTGGTCCTCCAATTTTATGAATCCCTGCAAAATTGGTTCTAAAAGTCCGATTTGGATGTTGACCATTAACCTCAGATGTTGACTGTCATGTGTCAATGCCACGTGTCAACGTCTGAGTGGTTCCCTATAAAGACTTCATTTTTTAGGTAAAATTACACTTTTGTTCCCCAATTTTATTTCAATTTCGATTTTGGTCCCTTTATAATTTAATTCATACATTTGGTCCCCCAGTTTTATAAATCCATTTATAAATTCATCCAAATTTCATTAGTGGAGAAGTTGTATTTCAAATTTTAAACAAAAATACCATTGTCATACACAGGCAACTTAAGTAGTCGTATAGACATAATACCGCATAGGGGAGAAAAAAAGAAAAAAAAAAGTTATTACAGAACCTGTTAAAGTAAGATATCTGAAAATTTCAAACCCAGGTTGAGATTCATGCGCCACTTTCCCAAGTTAAACAACCCCAAAAGTGGGAGAGAGACAAATAATTATTTTTCTTTGGGTTCTAAGTGAGTGAAAAACTTGCGATGAAAAAAAAGTGCAAGATTTATCAAGACCTACCATGTCTCTAGCACCAGTGACTAAACCATTCAAAAGATCAATTTTAGAGAAACAATTTATAAATAGATTTATAAAACTAAGGGACAAAATGTGTGAATTAAATTATAGGGGGACCAAAATCGAAATTGGAGTAAGACTAGGGGACCAAAAGTGTAATTTTACCTACAAAAAATGATGTCTTTACAGGAACCACTCAGGCATTGACACGTGACATTGATATGTGGCAGTCAACGTCTGAGGTTAACCGTCAACGTCCAACTTGAGCTTCCATGATCAACTTTGCAGGAATTTATAAAAATGAGGGACCAAATTTGTGAATTAAATTATAAGGGGACAAAATCCAAAATTAAAGATAAAGTGGGAGATCAATTTTACAATTTTACCTAAATATAAAAAGAAAAAAAAAAGTACACAGTTAGGCCAACTCGCATGATCTACGGGACCACACTAAACAAGTTATTAATTCGCAAGTAGTTAATACTTGAAAATATATAAGACCACAGACCACAGCTACCGGAAAAGATTAGATTAATGAGCAAGTTTTTGAAAGAAAACAAAAAGAGCAGTTTTTTTAAACTATTTTAATTAAAATGTTTGATTTTTTTGGTGAAATATGATATATCTCCTTTAAATCGATTATGAGATTAATATTTAAAGTTTAATCACACATTCATTTTTTAAAAATATATTTTATTGTCAATAGGCTATATCTATTGGGTAAAAAAAAGAGGAGTTTATTTTCTTGTATACAGCTTAGTGAAGTGGCAAAGCCACAAAGGATAGAAGAAACTAATAGGATATTGGCCATCCAAACATGACTACGGATTGTTAACCATTTTTATGAAGCGAATATCAGTTTAATGCTTGCAGCAGCTTGTGTCCGATTCAGCAAACACCTTGTTTGGAAACGACAAGGTTGAGCACAAAGGACAACCCTCATTGCAGAGGTAAAGGGATCACTTCAGTTGCAGTCCCATTTCTCACAAAGGGATCACCACTAATGATAAAGCCATCGAGCATAACTTTCAAGTGTTCTTGTTTTTATATTATTTTTGAATATGAAAATTATAAAACAATCTTAACTCTCTATGTCCTTTTTTATTTAAATTAATTAATTTGGAACGTAACTGTTAGATCTCTGCAAAAAAAAAAAAAACCGTAACTGTTAGATGCAAATTAATTATGGAAGAGTAACGGTGAACGTATACGATATCAACAAATAAATATAGTTAATTTTATTTGTAAGTGTTTTTTTTTACCGATTTATTTTATAAGTGTTTAAAAATAAATAAATATATTTAGAGAAATTTGTAGAGAAAATTTTTATCTATTTTTTGAGGGAATTTACTTTGATATCAAAGTGCATATAATGTCAACAAAGATTAATTCATTTATTAGGAACCAACTCATATTCTTAAAGAATATGTATTCTATTGTCATTGGATAATATGTAAACAGTTATCTAAATATTTTTTTTTTGTCTTAAAGCATGTACTTATGAGTTTTCATGACCAACTCACCTAAACATTTCATTATAAAAAATTGTATATAATTGTATTTACTTTTTAGAATAAAATTTGTAGAGAAAAATTTGTATCAATTTTTAATTTATAAAAAAATATAAATATAACAATTAAGATAATTATGATAAAAATGTATTTTGATTCAATTAGGTTAATTATTTGTAATCATTATTCTATATTTTAATTTTTGTGAATCAAATATTTATCCGTTGAAAATTAATGATTAATTCCAAAGTACTATATGTATTTAAAAGATTGATTTATTTCAATAGATATTTTATACTCATAAGCAATATATTAAACGCATAATCACATGATTGAGGAAAAATATTTTATATTTTATAACTCTGTTTTTTTACCGAGTGTCAAAAAATATAAAATAATATATTTTACCGCTCTCAAATAATATAAAATAAACTTTAAAAAATAGTTAATGTCATATATATGAAGGAGATTAAAAATCTCACAAACTAATAAGATATTCTTTTACAATCACACGTGCAAAAAAATCATAATATTATTATATATTATCAACTCTTTTAAAAAATTATTCTAATTTTTTAAGAAAATAAATCACATAAAAATAATTACATGTAATCAATTTTTGGATCACCATCACATAAGTAGGTAATAGTATTTTCTAATTTTGTTGGTATTTTTTTATATCAAAATCGATAATTAATCTTTATGAAAAACTTAAGTAGTCACTTTTATATAATTACTTTCATTTATTTTCACGTATAATTAACTATGGTAAATATTAATTAATATTCTTAAAATATTGATTAAAATATATAAAATTATATTTCTCATGATTTTTTTATGTTTTTTTATGATTTACATAATAAATATGTTTTTTTTTCTAATTTTTTAACCAATGTCTGAAAGTATAAGTTAGGTTAAAAAAAGTCCTGATTATAATTACTGGTTAGATAGAACAAAATAGTTAATTTAATTTATAAAATAAATTTATCTTAAATTTATAATTTTTAAAAAAATTATCATTGTTATTAATGTTTTTTATTTTTTAATTATTTATCAAGATATTTTTTCCTTTTTTTACTGTGAGAAATATTTTTAATTAAAAAATATATATTGGATCCTAGGAAGGAAACTGATCTGGGAAGGGAGGAGGGAGAGTAGTAGAGAAGAAGCGGTGGATGTTCCCTCTTTCTCCGTGATGTCATAGAATGGCGTATCCTCGTTATTATCTAGTTATTTATTTATTTGATGTTTATCATTAAAGAACCCCGGACCCGGATCAAAGAAAATTTAGTTAACTGAAGTGAACGGTTGAGATGTGGGGAAGAATGACGAAAGCGAATCAAGTAGGGGTAAGTGGAGGAATTTTCAATTTTTCCGTGCAATTCTTCTTCCCTGCACTCGCACACTCACCAACACATCATCGTGTCAAATACCAACGAAAGCAACTACTCACGCAGTTTCTTCTTCTTCTTCTTCTCCTGCGCTTCGTCTCAATCTCAAGCGTCAATTCTCCATCGCCAATCCTCTCTTTCTGCTGATTTCGGACTCGTCACTTACTTGTATCCTCTCCTTTTCCTTGCTTTTCAGCTCAACTATTCGATACTGTGTCGTTTTTAATTTTTATTTTCTGTATCTAATTTATCGCGTCTTCCCCTTCTTGTTAATTCGGTTGATGCTTGATGATTGTCTCGAATTGAATTCGTTGAAATTCCGCATGAGATTTATCTCTTACGCTTCTCTATCAATCTCTGTTTTCTAAGTTTCAAACTAATCGCGTCTTATTCTGATTGTTTTACTTGGTGCTTTCTTTTGTATTTAAAATTGTTAATTGGTCTTCATGAATTGGATTGTTTTTCGGATAGTCAGGTATTATTACTCTCTTTCGGCGAGGTAGAGTAATCACCACGCACGCACGCACGATCGTGAATTTGCGATAACTGAATGAATTCTTCACTCTCGTGCGTGTGTAGCTTGAGTGTAAAATTATGGTTTTATATTAATTACTTATCTGAAGGGATTTTACATGTATATGCTGATGAAGGCTAAATGATGCAACCATTGTGTGTGTGTGGCTTAAGTTTAAATTATGGTCTTATATTAATTAATTATCTGAAGGGGTTTTGCATGTATATGCTGATGAAGGTGAAATGATGCTCTCAGCGGCAATAATTACTTTTGGACGCTGGACATAAGGCGTGATGGGCGGTTGCTGTTGTTGTTGTTGTTCTGCTAAGGAGACTGTGTTGAGCGCTCCACCTGCGTACTATTATGTCAGTATACTTTTCATGTTTTGAATTTTGTGCTTTTACTTTATTTTATTTTTTTGCTTTTGCCTAACTTTTCTTTTCTGAGAAAGGTTTAATTTAATTGTTGCGGGACATGCATCGATTTCACTGCTTTGATTAGGTTTGAAAATGTCTCCAGTAAGTAGTATTCAGTACTTTCTCTTCAACAAACCCAAACAGGAGAGCTTGTGTAGTAGTATATAGATGTGTGATTTTTAGACTTGGCAGGGAAGACGTTTGTAACTCGATTTGCCATCTACTTAAGGGATGGTTCAAGTGTATGCTCAATGAAGTGTGTTTGTCCATGTGAGAAAAGAAACAAATAATTGGTCCTCCAGTGATAACTGAATGCCATGAGTTTCATCTTTTTAGGAACTAATATGATCATGTCACTTTGAGGACCAATTTAATGGCATAACAATGAAAGACTAGTATGATGCATTCATAAAGGGAGGATTAACCTATTAACGCCTAATTTTTTAAAGGACCAAAATGGTTATTTTGCTGTTGGTAAAATAAAAAAATCTGAACATGTAAGGTGGACCTGTTTTATGTTTTGTTTGTGGGATTTTGAAGTCTGCTTCTGGTAATTATGAGTGTATAATTGCTATCCATTGTCTATTTTCTATGGTTGTGGTATCAATTGTTATAACATTGCTTCATTTGCTGCATTATCTTCTCAGCAGTATCCAAGAGCATCAGAAGAGCATGTTCCTCTATCATCTCACCAGGGTGCTGCTTCTGCTTTCTCTGGGCGGCTCTTGGTTGATACTAATCTAGATACTTCATCTCCTGATACTTATAGACCTCCCCCTGCTCCTATCCCTTTCAATGTTACCTTGGGTACCACTCAAACTCCACCTGCGGCTCAAGAAATTCGTAGTGACAAGAATAATACTTCCTTGCATTCTACAAATTCTAATGCAATTCAAGAACCAGTTGCTGGAGACAATCATGGGACCTCGGCTAAGTTGGAAGAGCTGAAGGAATCAGACTGCAAAGTTCAAACCGATCTAGAGCTAGATTCTGCAAAGGGTTCCGAAATTGAACTTGCAAAGTCGGGAAAACCTATAGATGTAGTAGAAGAGGAGGATACATGCCCAATTTGTTTAGAAGGTGATGTTTTCTTAGATTTTTATTTAATTTCTTTAGTTGGTGGTATTAATTAAGCCATTTCTTATGTAACCGTTATTCTGTTTTTGGTTAAAATTGAGAACTGATGATGGATATATATCTTTTTATCCTAGCAGAATATGATGCAGAGAATCCAAAACTCGCAACAAAATGTGACCATCATTTTCACCTTGCGTGCATTCTGGAATGGATGGAAAGAAGTGAGACTTGCCCTGTGTGCGATCAGGTTTCTCCCAATCATTCCCAATTTCTCATCTATCTTTAAATCTTCGTGAAGATATCCTTGTGAATAAGACACTTAAACCAATTCTTTGTTTAACGCAGGATTTGGTTTTCGACCCTCCCATTGAATAAGACATCAACGTGGGAGTTCAAATATACTGCGTAGTGTTTGAGAAGCAAGGTTACAAAGTCATGAGTTTGATATGATAGCAACCCGAGCTTATGGCTGTATTTTGATTGTTTCGTTTTCCGAGTTTTCTGGGTTTATTCCATTTTTTACTCAGTCCCCTGCGTTGCAGCATACAGGAAATTAAAGGAAATATTCTCTGTTTATAGTTTTATCAATTAGAATGTTTTAAAGTGATAGCTGGATACTACAAGCGAAAACAGCTGGCGATATGATTTTTCGAATAGATTGTAAGACTTTTGTTACATTGTCAAAGAATGGTAGGATGTTCTCACTCTGGTGGTACTGCTTTCATCTTATATATATGTATAGGGTGGGAATAGGAGCAATTCTTGTTTGAGTTATTACTTTCAATAACTTTTTTGTATATATTAAATTTCAATAATCTAGTAGTTGCATATTTTGATATTATCTCTATTTCATGCACACCAAAATTGAGATAAATTGAACATTTGTAGTTAAATAGTCAGTCTTTATTTATATTTTTAAAAAAGTATATTATACATGAAATTAAATTTATTTAGGTCATGTTTAGATAAAAAAAAAATCATATATACTTGCAGAAAAAGAAAATAAGAAAGTAAAAGCTAAGGTGTACATTACGTAAGTTAATTTTGGCTTATGAAAAAGCTTAATAGTACTTTACCTTGTTATTTTCTTTTCTTGTGAGTACTTATGAAAAAAAAAATATAGCATTCTCATGAAATGGGATTTTTTAATATTTAATGTTAATGTCTTCCATTCTCAGGAATATCTTAGACATGTCAAATATATTTATAGCATTTCTAGGAAACATTATTCCAGAAAACATAATTTTCGGATATCAAAAAATATTTTGTACATCAAATGCCCCATTAAGTTACTAGATAACTTTTTGATTGGTAGACATTGGACAATTCAAAAAAATGTGAAGTTAATTATAGTATCTTTTTTTAATAAGAACTACCTTAATACAATTCATATTAGTAACCAAATATGACAGTGATGATGATGACGATAACGGTGATAATAATAATGGTAACAATGTTGATAACTATAACGGTATAATGATAATGGTGATAACATTGACAACAACAAAAATAAAGATACCAGTAATTATAATGATGATAACAATGATGATAGTTGTAATTATGACAACGTCAATAGTGATAATAGTGACTATAATGATGGTATTGTGGCGGCAATGATGTCGACGATCATAGTAATATTGATAGTGATGATAGTAGGTAAACATATTATTGATGCAAAGTATTTTTTGATTTTATTGATAACTAGTTTTCGTTAGAAATTTTGATCGACAATGAATCTTCCTTTTTAATCATATTTTTTTCATCCATAAGAATCAATCTTAAAACTTGACTTAAGAGAACTAAATTTAATTCCACTTGGAACCAACTACTTGTTGGTAGTTATCATGTGCTTAATCAAACAACAAAAAGAATTCATTTTTTTTATCTTGTTCATCTTTACTTGATTTTAGCATACTTGTAATTTTTTAAAAATCAATGTGGTACAATTATGCCTGGGTTGTCCAATACTATACTTTTTAACAAATCAAATGAATCTTAAAAATTAGGTCAAATGACTCAAGAACACACAACAAAGTATTCAAACCCATAACACTAGTGACACCCTAAATCCAATTGATTCAATAATAACAAACAGAAACATGAACCTCCAAACTAGTTAAACACCCAAAATGAAAATAAAAAAAATGCAAGATCTAATAGAGCAAATATGAAAAATGCATAATCAGGTGCACATATGAAGATAAAAAGATCTAAGAAGTGCAGATTTGAAAAGTGCAATATCTAAAAAAAATGAAACACTAGATGAAAATCCCAATATCAAAAAATGAAAAATCTAAAAATGCATAATTAACTTGTCAAGAGAGAACAATTACTTATATTGATGATAGATTGTTCTAGATGCACACAAAAAGGTTTGACCATTTGCCGATTTTGTTGGCAGTTTTACCGTATGATATATGGCTAACTATTGAGGCATCATAGAATCATATGGAAGGCAAGGGGGAAGATAAGATCGATGTTGGAACTTGGAACTTGAGAATATGGAGCATTTACCAGTGGCACAAACTCAAGCTAGAATATATGTTACAAAAAGGTATGAACATAATAGAAAAAGCACAGAGCCAGAAAAAATCAAACAAATGAGGAATAAAAACCCGTTATTCTACTAGGGTATATTTCTCTTACCTTCCTCCTCTATGAGCTTCTCGGACAAAGTTGATTCAAAACAAAAATCTAAGACAATCCTAATGTAATATACCTAAGGTTAGTAATTTTTTTGGAATGTTTGCACTTTTGACATTTTTATTTTTATTTTTTTATGAAGATTTTTTAATAATGTAAAACCAAACAAAACTAGTTTATGTATTCATATAGAATTTTTTTTGTATTCGTGCAGAAACTAGTTTTGGTAATGTATTTATTTATTATGTATTTTTTATTAAATATTTTAATAACTTCTATGAGTTGTATAACTTGTTAAATAAAATATTCATATAAATGTATTTACATTAGTTGATTTTGACGTTTGCTTTTTTTTATTTGTTTTGAATAAATTGATAAATAAAATATGAGACGATAATATTAGACAAATCAAAATAACTCAACATACTTATATATAACATAAAATAATATAACTTAAATATTCTTAAAGATGCCACTAGAGGAACGTGTGTGTGACTGATGAAGCAGAGTGCAAGATGAATACATTCATATAGTTTTATTTTATGTTAAGAAAACTAATATCGGCGACAAGTATTTTCGTAAAAAAGAGTTATAAAAAATATGAGAAGACATGCAAAGAGTAAAAAAAAAAAAAATACGTGAATAAATTTACATAAACTTATTATAACTTAACCAATAATATCAACTTTAAATCCTCTTGCAAAAGTAAAAAAAAAAAACTTATAATTTATATTTCATAATCATCTTACGAGACTCAAAAGAAATATATAAATATCAATTTATTTTCAAATTGAATCAAACCCACTGTACTTTTAATGAGCTGGACTATTTAGGCCCGCCCATAAAATCTACTAACCCTAGGTATATTATATCTTAGATTTTTGTTTTAAATGAAGTTTGTGTTTCTCCAAGTAGCTGAAAGAGGAGGAAACTAAGAAAATATAGCCCAGATAGAAGAGAGTGGGCTTTTTATTCCCTTAATTTGCCCCTTTGGTCACGCGTTGTATTCCTCCCTCATCCGCTTCTCCAACCAGCTCTGTGCTTCCTTCTTCTACCGTCTCCATTTCCGTTTGCAACATTCAGAACTAATTTCAGTTTCCGTCACTGATCAATGCTGCATAATCTCTGTTTCCAGGTTCCAACCTCGATCTTGTCACTCCACGATTTCATGTGATTCTGTAATGCCGCGATTTCTAGCCAAAAGCGTGATCGTGAGCTAAATCCGCCAACAGAACCGGGAAATGGTCACACACACCCTTTTACATCCTTTCCCATTTTGTGCATCCAGATCAATCTATCATCAGTATGTGTAATTGTTCTATCTTGGCAAGCCTTTCTCTCAGTTAATTTTAGTCTATGGTTGTGTGATCAGCTTTTACAAGATGACAACCTAGGATTTTTGTGTGTATTTTTCCATACGCTTGATTTTTAACCGAGACAAATCAAGCATCGAAGTTCATGGAAGAATGGTCAACATTCTCAAATGGGTCTTCCTTAGATTGCATTGGAGGAGTTGAACTTGAAACTGTTGGTGCATTTCCTGGAAATGGCTGTGGCCTTGGAAAGCACCATGTTGATAATGGTGCTGACAATGGCAAACTTAAACAGAAGTACTTGTTCTACCAACTGTTTCCTGCTTACCTGAAGGATAGTTGTTCCAAAGGTGGTGTTCGGCCTTTGCCAGTTTTAGTCGACGGTCAATGGCTGGATTTGTACAAACTGTTCTTCCTGGTAAAGGAAAGAGGTGGGTACGCCCGAGTGTCGAAGAAAAGATTGTGGGGTTCTGTGACCAAGGAATTGGGCTTGAACCTTGTGGTTTGCTGGTCTGTAAAATTAGTCTATGACAAGTATCTGAATGATTTCGATAGGTGGCTCAAGAAAACTTTTGAAGAGAAGAATTTAAAAAGCGGGAACCATGGGTGTGATTGGGGTTTAAAGTGGTTGCCATTCGATATTGAGAAAGAGTTTAGAGCCCTGTTATGTCCAAATCTAAAGGACAAAGATGATCACAAACTTGTCAAGTCAAAATCAATTAATAAAAAGAAAAACACTGATTTGGTTAACCACAAGAATGGTAATAATCTGTTGGACACCAAAGATCAAAATAATAAATCCGAGGATGTTCAACGCATTGAAGGTGATAATGATGAAAAATCAACTAATGGTGTTAAGGACAATCCTGCTACCTTGGGTGCAGAAGGTGCCAAGAAAGAATTTAACCCACACAAACGCAAGCGGGATGCATTGTCTGGCATGCTAAACTGGATGAAGCATGTTGCAAAGCATGCTCTTGATCCTTTAACTCAACCAATACCTAAACCATCAAAGTGGAAGGAATATAAAGGCCAGGACTTTTTTGGTCAATTTCTGAGGGCAAGAGAGGTTCTGTCACCGAGACAGCATGAAG
The DNA here is from genome assembly GCF_000004515.6 of Glycine max. Taxonomy (NCBI): domain Eukaryota; kingdom Viridiplantae; phylum Streptophyta; class Magnoliopsida; order Fabales; family Fabaceae; genus Glycine; species Glycine max. The sequence goes on along the minus strand of NC_038244.2, from coordinate 1,283,287 downwards.
AACCAAGCAGTGAATTGTCTTCTTTGCAGGTATAACTTCAATGCCCAAAATTATCTTATTCATAGGACTTTTGCTTTTTTCTTATCTTGAAGCAAATCAACATGCTTTGCTTGAATGGGTAGTTATCATTTTATTTTATTTGTTAGGCATTATGGTGTTGCTTAATTCTGCCTAGGTAATAAATATATGATCTCAATCCATTAGTCTGTATATTGACTATACATACTATCCAAAATCTTAGCTTGCAAACCAAGGTTGTCAAATTTGAGTTTACATAAACTTGTGGAACCTCTGTTTACCTAGTTATAAAAATAATTTTAGAAAACCTATAAATGATATATATATGCTTGAACATAATACTTCTAACCAAGGTTTTGTTGGTCGTGGTTGCGGTTTATCGGGATCCTTGACATTGCTGAAAATTATGGAAAAATGTGGTTGATGTGGCCACAATTGAGGGTGTGGCGAGTCAAAAAACCTTGACATTGCACCCACACTTGCAGTTGTAAATCGTTTCTTAAAACCATACTTCTATCACAATAATAATTCATCATCTGAATTCTACAATAAAGAAAAGTAGCAAACCACTGTAATTCAACACAGACTAATAGATTATAAGTTATAACAGAGAATATCAGAGGCTGATGTCATATAAGATCCAACCCAACCCATATAACATATTAAATCAGTCACAAAGTTTGGGTTCATGTAAAAATATTAAACAGAGAACCAAATCTTGTAACATTTACATGTAAATACCCAAATCACTAATCACGATAGCACAAGCTAGGAAGAACGAAGCTCACAATAATCACAAATTGCAGATCGCAATTAAAAAATGTACTAATGAAGGGAGGAGAATGGACTAACAATAAGCCTGGAGGAACGAAGCTTGGAATGCTTCAAACAGAGGAGAGAATGGTGTTGTTTGAAGCCCAGGATCCCTTCCAAAGCCATCACAGCCTACGAATCTAATGGAGGCGAGGTTGTTCGGATGGGCTGAAATGAACCCTAACGCGAGCACCAAGTAGATACACAATTGTGAAAGATGTTTGAACCCAACCCTAATATTTTTAGTTGCGCCTCAAAACGCTCAAGAAAGCATGTCATTTTGGTCTGAAATGGAGTTGATTATAGATTCGCACAATCGCTCTTTTACTCGCAAGTCTAAGCGATTTTATCTGATCCTACATGAGTTTGATCAAGCCTACCAAAATACAATTCTAGTATTTATTTAAACAGATTTGCATGCTTATGATTGTAAATGAGTTGGCACATTAGTTTGACAACCATGTTGTAAACTGCTAAAAGTCAAAAAGGCTTTTATGGTTATACACTTATACTTATATTGAATGGGATTGGCCTAGCCTGCAAAAATGGCTGCTCCCACATTTATAGTTCTAATCTTGGCATTTCATAATGAGAGAAATCTTGTAGTCAAACATTAAGAAGAGATTTAACTTTTTTTCTGTTTTTATCAACTAGTAAGAAAAAAGATTTTGCGTTATGAAGTTTTCTTCAAGAACTTTAAATGCATTCTTGAGTTTGCTCCAAAGAGAGTAAGCTTTAGCATAATGGTAAGCTTGCTGCCTTGCGACTCAGCGATCATGAGTTCGAGTCATGGTATAGGCCTTTTTGCTCATATGGGTGCATACACTAACCACTATCCAAACCTTACAATGGTGTGAACCTTGTATAATAAGAACTTGAGAGTTGAGGGTGTGGATGTCAATTTCACACATTACCCATAAACACAATTTTCAATCAAATCCATATTACAAGCTCTAGGTTTTCCATATGCAGTTTGAAGTAAAAAAAGAGGGCATACTTGGCAAATACAAATAATAAATGGGTTGGATCCGACTTGAACCTAACCTTGTAGTCCTAAATTGAACTGCTTCTGATCTGTTTACTTAATCAGGTATAAATTGGGAAACCTATATTATTTGTTAATCCATTTAACTTCACGATTTACATACACCAATGTTGAATGGCGGTGCATGGCCGCCATGGAGGAATGGCGTGAATTATTTTTTGCCAACTGCCCTAGGCAATTTTTTACACAGAATTTACATTACTGTAAAAGGGCTATTTTCTTAATAAATTACAAAATTTAATGAAGAAAGAAGTCTAAATTGATGATTTACCTTTGATATAGATTGCCTTTTGAATTTCTTGTTTAAATTTTGTTTGCTTTTTTGTCTGACTATTTTACTTTTGTGAACCTCTTGCTTTGAACATGACTATTGTTATTAATGTGATAAATATTCAAACTTGCTGTGTCACTACTTAATTGCTATGTCTGTCTACTGGTACCCACTTTGGGTTAATGGATGTTAGGTGTCAGGCTTTCAGCCTTCAAATTTGTTTTATTTCTATAATGCTGATTTTAGTCTGTTGATGGGTTATTTAGTTAAAATGTTTAATAACTCGTAGACAGGTTGTTAGCTATTGATACTTCGATGGTTTGGTTAAATTAATAGTTAAGAGTCAACGGTTTAGTTAACTGGTTAGAAACATATTGTCAGGCATTATGCATGTTATACCAATATCTCATATACAATCATTCCATATCTTGTCCCTTTTTATGTGGTTTGTGGTCAAATGTCCATCTGTTCATCTGTTTTTTTTAATGGAGCAAGTTTATCTAGTTCATCTTAATATACTCATTTCAGCTACTTCCATTTTTTTTCTTTTGTTGTTCCCTTAAAGTTTTACACTCACTACCATATAGTATAGCTGGTTGTATAGTAGTACAATAAAATTTCTTTTGAGCTTCGTAGGTACTTTGCAGTTAAAATAACTTCCAATGCCTTTCTCCATTTTAACCATCCAGCTTGTATCCTATATGAGACATCTTTCATTAATTTTTCAATCATTTTATAATATTGGTTCTAGATACCTAAACTTAGTGTTATGACATCTTTAATTTTTACCTCCAAGTTGTTTTCCTCGTGTTTCTTGCTAAAATTGTGATGCATATACTCTAACTTACTCCTATTAAGCAAAGATTCCAACATCTGTCTCCAAAGCTCATGTTTGGAGTTAACCTCTTTCCGTGATTCCTTAATCAAAACTATCATTTGCAAAAAGCATGCATTTAGATAATCTTTTGTGTCCCTAGCAAGCACATCCAGTACTAGGTTAAACAAGTAAGGACTCAAGATTGAGTCATGATGTGAATCCATCCTTATCAGAAAGTCCTTAATCTCGGCTTCGAGAGTCCTCCCACTAGTAGTTACCCTATCATATGTATGCCTTGAATAGCTCAGATATAAGTTACGTGAACACCTTTCTTTCCAAAAACCTTCCACAATACTTCTCTTGACACCTGATCATATACTTTTTTCAAGTCAATAAAAATCATATGTATGTTTCTCTATTTTCTTCTGTATCTTTCCATCAAACCTCATAGAAGATAAATAACTTCTATAGTAGACCTTCCTAGCATACAAATTGATTCTTTGCAATCTTAGTCTCTTGTGTTAATCTATTGGTCAATCACCTTTTTTGATAATGTGACTCTAAGTTTTATCCCTTTATAGTTGACACAACATCGAAGCCTTATCCTACTCTAGGTGAGATCGGCACACACATATCTACATATATATTATTTTTATTTTGTCTGCCATAGGACACCACACCATCTGTTTGTCTATAAACACGAACATAGGGAGCAGATCCTCTCCCATGAGTAAAAAACATGAGGAAATAATGTTGAAAATCTCACCTGGCCATTTGTTTTAAAAACAAATGGATGGATGAGATCTTTCAACATTATTTCCTCATGTTTTTTACCCACGGGAGAGGATCTGCTCCCACGAACATAATGGTGTTTGATCCATGTAACTGACGTCTCCTAGTGACACAAAGCTTGTTTGTTATTGTAATTCCATCTTTGTATGCCATTCTAAGCTTTTGTTAATTGCCACTTTTATGGATACAGGAGAAGTGATTGATAAGTTTTGAAATGAACAAGTTCAAAATGTATCTAATTCTTATAATTTCTCGTAACTTTGATCATAAATTCTTCAAGGAATCACTGTAATTGATATTGCTTTGGTATTGAAATAATAATAAATGCTTCTGCTAGAAGACAAGATCTTAATGAGAAATTTATTTTAGTGTTATGTTGAAAAAGTCTGCCAATTTTCTGGAATTGTATGTTTTGCAGAAACAGAAGATGCACCCTGCCATGTATGAGGATCATGTTGCTCTTGGTTGCCATGCTACAAGAAAATTGAGATGCAGTGAAAGGTTGCCGTCCTTTGTTAAATCTCGGTCGTGCTCGTGCTGCAATCCATGTTCCCCCAACGGAAATAGATTGACAGGCTCACACATTATGGAGGCAGAAAAATGTCCTCTGGAGAAAACAACTGAAACACCAGATGTATCAACCACAATAACAATAGCTAAGCCATCTGGGGATGAGTCTCTCGAAAAGCAAGTTTCTGTAGGTCCTCGTTTTCAAGCAGAAGTCCCAGAATGGACTGGTGTATTTTCTGAGAGTGACTCTAAATGGTTGGGCACACATGTATGGTCTTTGAAAAATGACACTGAACCTGCTACAGCAACAGATGTTGGGAGAGGAAGACAAGAGATGTGTAGCTGTGAATTTCATGGTTCTGTTGAATGTGTTAGATTGCATATTGCTGAAAATAGGATGAAATTGAAGCTTGAATTGGGTTCTGAATTTTACCGTTTGGGATTTGATCGTATTGGTGAGGAAGTTTCACTTCAATGGACAACTGAAGAAGAACAGAGATTTAAGGATATCATGAAATCAAATATTTCCTCCAAAAATAAATATTTTTGGAACAATCCATCCAAATACTTTCCAAAGAAGACAAGAAGAAACTTGGTGAACTATTACTTCAATGTATTTCTTATTCAACTAAGAACCTATCAGAATCGGGTGACTCCAGAGAGCGTTGATAGTGATGATGATGAAGTAGAATTTGGATCTTTCAGCGATGGTTTTGGGATGGACGCTGTCAAGAGTCTTGGTGATGATTTCCTGGAGTGTTCTCTGAACAAGCAGTGTACTGATCTCAAATACACAAAATTAGAGTGCAAATTTGATAATTGGATCTGAGCCACTTTGAGCTTGAGAAAATATTTTCCTGAGGCAAACTTGTATAAAACTCCCTTCCTCCATGATCAGTGGTGAATGCATTACTAGTACCAGAAAACTTTTGTATGATATGAGGTTAGTGTTGGAACTTGGAAGCAAATATGGACATGTACTCGAGTCTTGTCTATAGCCATAATGAAGAACTTGCCGAGGCTGCTATTAATTTTGTTGGAGATGGTTGTATCTGTTGGTTGAAATAGCAGTTTAACATGATGCTTCTTGGAGGCTGCACTATTCGTGCTGTAAAACTAGTTGTTTAGTCTGAGCTAATGCTTTCAATTTTATGTTTCTAGTCATTATTTTGTAAATTAAATTTATAAATTTTATTCGTGACATGTTTTGACTTTCAAATCGAAAAACTTTTTCTTTGAAGTATAGGTGGATGTAAATTTATTTTTGTCTAATCTCATCACTTAGAATCCATAAAAAGGAGGAGAGAATTAAGTGTATTGTTTCCTATTTTTTCATTAGGAAGAAAAACACCAGGGAGCATGGGTTTATGGTTTTTATTTCTTGGCTATTGATCATTTGATTGTGCTTTTTATTTTGTAGTATCACTAAATGTTCATAAAGATTTGGCATCTTATAACTTCTTAATAACATGTTGGAAGATGAGACTCGGCTAATTTTAGATGCTTACTGGAGAAAAAGGTAAAAATCAGATGCCATATAAACTATTCACCACAAATACCAACATGCACGAAAGGTTAAATCCAACTCTAAATGCCAAATATTTAAGATACCAAAAATTGATGTTGATAATGTACTCTCCTCATCCGTTTGAGATTTATAATAATCAACAGTTAATTCAGAATTAACTATTAAGTAAATACTACCGTAACAGAAATTTTATATGACATTTTACCATTTTAACAAAAACTCGGGTACAAACAAATGTCACGGGTTTGATAATTAATTCAACTAACGCCCCCACCTACATTTTGATTTCTTTTGGATTTGGTATACTATATATGTTTATGTGCTTCAACCACTGGCAACATGAAATCATATCAGATCATCTAGTTTCTCTCTTTTTTGTGGAGTTGCATTGAATCATGACGCAAAGTTTGGCCCCTGAATAATAAACACCAATGCTTTTCGGACCCACACATGATGACAGACATTCGAGTGGATGTCAATTACCCTACCTTTGCTGTGGGTCTCAACTTGCAATTTAGTATGCATGCACAACTTAGAAGAGTTCTTCTATTCAATCATTTTTCTTCTCCTTGTTGATATTTCATTCGGACACATCTTCTCATTATTTTTCAAGTCTATAGTAACTCATATTCTCATGTGTCTTATTTCTTTATTTTGTTGTCTCTTTTTTTAAGGAATACAACTAGTCCCCACTACATCTCTATCCCTTTTCAAGGATTCTAAGTCATGATTAGACAAAATCATGTTTTGCATTCCTATGTTTAACCGTTTTCGGAACAAAATCATTATACCTCACTTCTTTTTTATTTTTCGTTTAACATTGTTTTGTTTTACAGAAATCAAGATATGCAATACATTTTTTTTATTCTAATAAAATAGTTGTGTAGTTTTCAATTTCTTCCCTTCCTCTTTCTATTTTATGATAAATTTATTGTAAATTAATTAAAGATAAGAAAATAAATAAAGGTATAATTATTAGAAGAGTAATTAATGTGATCTTCAATTTTACAAACGACAATTAAATAAAAATGCTTTTTTTAATTCATCAATTAAAATTTACATGTAGTAAGTCATCTTCAACGAGATTTTTTCATGAGTGCTTAAGTCTAAGAAACCTCTTTCGGAATCCATCTATCAGATCAATCAACGCATGAATCACCACTGAGAGAGGGATTGTTGGTGTGTTGAGGGGAATGTTCTTTTTTTTTTTTGTGTGAAGGCTCTAGAAGAAAGATTGAAAAAAATTGTATTTAATTTTATAAAAAAATTCATTCAATTTTGATGACATAACTTGTGTTTAATTATATACTATTATGCATTGTGAATTTTTATTTTATTTTTAACTTATTATAAATAAAATCAACATAGTAAATTTTCATAATTTTAGTATTATTAAATATAATAATTCAAAAAATGAATTTATTAATTTTATTTAAACCATAATTAAGTGAAATTAAAGAATATATATATGTGAGTTTTTTAAAATTTCTTACTATTGAAATAAAATTATGTATTAATTTCTTAAAAATGACATGATATTATAAAAACCATAAAAAATAATGTAAAAACAAAACAAAAAAAACTCAATAAATTCACTAAAAAATTAATATTCCTAAAATATTTAGGCGTGCATCCTATCACAAATTCACAATCCCTGTCAATCATGCAGCATTGCAAATCGTGCCTTGCCAAGTTGCTATTGCATTAAAACTGTTGCTTCAAAATCACAAAGATTTATAAGCTTCCACCAACTACCGAAACATACAACCTACAAAGTCTCATGATATTTGTATCATACATGGTGCCTTCCTACTCCACACAATTTTTGTCTCTGATGAACATAAAATCCCCAAAAACAATGTCGTCTCTCACATGTTGGAGTATTGAGCCTTCGTCTTTGAATATCATAGTTTGTCTCTCAGCACCTTGGTCATAATTTCTCCTCATTACCATCCATCCACCTCGTATCTATCCAGTGATACCTACAAAGTATGCAGACCCCCTTCTTCCTCACTTTTACATGCATATCCGTGTTCTCAACCCCGTACCACTTCCCACAAAGCCCGCACCACATCAAATCATATCACCTGCCAAATGCCTTACCACCTAGCAATCCCATCACATAATGTGGTAACACTCTATTATTAAGTAGCACAATGTAATATTCCAATCACCTTAGAAATTCTACCCACACTCCCCTCTCTCACTCCTATTGTAACCACCTTAAAACTTTTTCCATGGTTACTTTGGTTACTTTCTCAGCAGAGTTGTATTAAACATCTTCATGTTCTTACTTCCCAGCTACTACATTTACACGCTTTTTTCACACAATATCCCAAACCACTCAATGAACCTTCCTTACTCCTTCATTCTCATCCATAAGAATCTTTAGACAAAGTCTTGATTTTGTGCATAACCATAAAGAATGTTGGAAAAGAAAAAGAAAGAAAAGTTAAAGATTGGCATGACTATCAACCTTAAATTTATGTAAATTTATTTACAATTTTATAATTGCCACAGTTAAGAACAAACTATTAAATACATCTTTTGCAGTTGTTTTTTTATGTATGATCTTATTAAGATATATTTCCTTAGCTTGAATAAATGCATCACAACAACAAGCATTAGGTAGTTCCACCATTACCCGACACCATTTTCTTGGTCCAAACATGTTGACAGATTTCTTCATTGGCTATGTTGGACTCCAGAGGTGTGCGTTATCGTGCACATTCCTTCTGCAATATATGCTTGGGTGCTATTGGCCGAGATTTTGGGTATGAGAAGGTGCAGTCTGTTGTGATGATCAATGAAGGTGAAGAGCTGGCTTACTTTTGGGATGCTTTCTCAAATTTTCTGTCCTTGATGGACAAATCTGGCAATAGAGTGAAGATAAAAAATTACTAACTAGTTAGAGGAGAGTGGACACTTTCAATATTAGTGGCATAGCTTGTAAATTGGTTGAAATTAGCGCTAATGAATGATAAGACACAAGTAACAGATACATCTCACATTCTTGTTAATGGCAATGTTAGCAATGTGCAACAATCAGATAGTAGAGATTATTTTTGGGGTCTAACAACCATTCTAAGGATGGTGTGAATTCAACCTAAGTCAATATTGGTAAAAATCCAAATCTCATGAGTTAGTTTTTGGGTTTGAGTTGAAATAGATCCAAATTCACATATACACAAAGAGTGAATAAATGCATCAAAAACCACTCCATGATCTATGATAAATCTATTATTATGGCAGAAAATCATTATTCTTTGGATATGATTTGTTTGGTTGGAGAGAAGGAAGAAAAATAAAATATAAAAAAAATAAAATTTAAATTAAAAAAAAATTAACTTTTGTTTGAGTCAATTTTTTTTCTTTTACTTCCTCTCCAATCAAAAAATATTTCATTTGTTTTTTCTATTTTATTTTCTTCCATTTTCTCTTCTAGGTTTAAAAAACTTACTGCTTTTTCCTTTGACACTGAGGTTTGGATCTTTGCCTGTTTGGGTTTGTGGACTGCCAAATAAGCGTTTGTATATATTATTCTCACGGAGTTTGTGTGTGAGGCAGCAGCACACGGCACACACAAAGAACAAAAGACAAAGACAGAGAGAAACAATGTCTTCCCCAAGCAAACGCCGAGACATGGACTTGATGAAGCTGTCTGTGATCTTTTCCGAATTTTTTTTTTGTATTTTCGATTTCAGAAAGTGTTCTTTTGCATAAATTGTTGTCTTTTTCCATTTGGGGTGCGTTGGATTGACATGGATCAGGTCATCAGGATGATGAGTGATTACAAGGTGGAGACGGTCAACGATGGCATGCAAGAGTTCTTTGTGGAATTCCACGGACCCAAAGACAGTAAATTTTTGCAACCCTTTGTGTCATTTTATTTCCAATTATTATTTTTTGTTCAGTTCTTGGTTGAGATAGTGTTGTTCTATTTGGTGCAACTTTTAATGTTGTTGTTTAATTGTTTGGTGGTCATTTTCTTCAATGCGGATGAATTGCATTTAGGATCTATGTCTCTCTGCTTAACTTCAAAGGTGTTGTTTCCTTTGTCTCATGTTTTATTTTTTTCACTTGTATGTTAATCGTGTGCAGGTCCTTATCAAGGTGGTGTGTGGAAAGTAAGGGTGGATCTACCTGATGCCTATCCTTATAAGTCTCCATCTATTGGCTTTGTCAACAAAATTTTCCATCCTAATGTGGATGAGATGTAAGTTGTTTCAATGCAGCCATAGCTTCATTGAATAATTGTTTATATCATATTTAAGCAGCACAAATATGCTCCATGGGAAGTCTATTGGCTGTTGCACACACACATAGCAAAACTCACTAGCTCATAAATATGGTTTTCTCTTATGTTTAGGTCTGGTTCTGTTTGCTTAGATGTTATTAGCCAGACTTGGAGTCCAATGTTTGGTAAGCAGCAATATTTAAAGAATTTTATTACATGCATACTTGCCATATCCATTTGATTCAACCTTGCTTTGTTACTGCCACTACTTAAAATTTGTTAATTCAGTTTTCTGATTTCCTTTCAGACCTTGTTAATGTGTTTGAGGTGTTTCTTCCTCAACTTCTTCTGTACCCCAATGCATCAGATCCATTAAATGGTGATGCTGCTGCCTTGATGATTCGAGATCATGCTACATATGAACAAAGAGTCAAAGGTAGTAATCCTTGTTAAGTTTCTTCAGTATAAAACTAGAATGCTTCTTACATGCTCTGGCAATCCATGCTAATAGTAAGAAGCTTTCTTCATTATTGTTGACTACTTGACTATAACTACAGTCATTTTTCATCGAATTTCAATTGGAGTGAGATATCATTAAATGGTTAATAAAAAGCTTTGAAGGTTCAATCGTTCAAGTTTATGCAAAAGGATTTGTGTTCTATATCATTTTGCACAAACTTGATATCAAACACAAATCCTTTTGCACAACAATTTCCATTTGCCAAATGCCAATGCTTCCCAATAGATTTAGAATGATTTATGTCCTCACTTGCCAATGAGCATTCCCGCAGCCACACACTTATCCAAGTTTAATCTGCTAGTTGAAGCTTTCAGGTTGGGAGCTTTGGCATTATTGTTTCTTTTTGGCTTTGCATCTAGGGAAGTTGGACTTCTCAATTTCATGACTTCTGTAAAGGCATATAAATTATAGCTACCATCACAAATTCATTTTTCAGTTTGCAATTAACTGATAATGTAGAAGCCGTAGCATTTTTACATGTAATATGCTGGGCATTTGGAAGAGGTTATCTAGACTGAAGTTACCTTCTTATAAGTTTATTTTACCTTATTCCAATAAACGTTACAGTTATGAATAAGCTCTCATTTAATAAGAATTTATTGAATAAATGCTTAATTAAACTATTTTACCAAAGATGCGGTGTATTTTTCTTGCTTCATTTTTTGTTTTTGATAAATAATAAATTGTATGACATGTTTGCATCCTATTCCCTTAGGCATCAATCAATCCCACTCTAATAATAATCAGTGTACTCTGGGTTTCTGACTTTCAATACTCAAATGGTAACATGTACCTTGTGTTTATGTTGAATATTTTGTTGGTAACTGGGATAATATAAAGTATTTAACATGTTAACTCAACAATTTCCAGGTTGAGTTTATGATCAAAGCAAGTAATTTCCAATTTACTGTCATACAACTTCCTTGTTGCTTGTACTTCAGTTGAATCTTAGATCCTCATCAGAAAGAGTTCCAGCCCATGTTTGGTATAGCAGAAAATAATTGCTTTTAAAAAAAAAAAATCTTAGAAAGCTAACAAAAATAAGTGATTATTTCTTTTAAAAAAATGTTGAACCAAACTTGCACCTAGTTTAAAATAAGTTGAACCAAATTATCCGACAACAATCTAGGAGATTTACAATTAACTAATTGGAAGATATCTTGAGCTTCAGAAACCATGCTTGCAAGATATCGACAACCAACATCATCAAGTATCTAAAAAATAAATAAAAGATACCAACAACTCAATTTCATTGGCCATGCTTTTATTCTGTCTTCCATTCAAATTTGTAGCTTCTAATTTGGTACGTGCCATTGGTATGCCACTTCTAATATCATTCTCCTTTGCATGGTTTGATCATTGAAGAAAATTAGTGCTTACACATATAGATGAATATTTCTTGATTGTAAATCTTGGTCACAGAAACCTACATGTTACAGTATATTTAATTCTAGGACCCAGCATCGAGTCATTAGTTTAAAGACTGACAGGAGAAACAATGTCTACCATATCTCAATCTGTTGTTATATTTTATGCACCTGCTTTTGTGTATATTAAATATTTTTGGCCAATGAACAGAATATTGTGAAAAATATGCCAAGCCTGAAGATGTTGGAGCTGTACAGGAGGAAAGTTCCAGTGATGATGAGCCGAGTGAAGATGATTATGCCTCTAGTGATGATGCCATTGTTGGCCAACCTGATCCTTAGATTTTTACATACAATGCCTGCCTTATTTGCAGTCTTGCTTGTACATGATATCATTTAATTTGATATTGAGTCCAGGAATTTGAAGTGAGACAAGTTCTTAAGGTTGAAGGAAAAATTCACACCTTTCTATCTATTACATGGTGGTTGTGTAAATTGGTTTATGATTTAGATGCTTATGTGACTAGAAAATTCAATTTCTGAAGGTTCAAGCTGGTTTGGCATATGAATGCATTTATTGCTTCTAGTAAACTTGTGCGTGCCCTCTCACCAGGATGAAATTGACCCTTTTCCCCTTTCTTGTTTCTATGAGAACTCAATCTTTGTTTCTTAATTTTTAGGGTGTGCTAAGATTGGAAAATAGAGGGGAAGGAAAACATTCCTTCGTAGACAGATTGGATATAAATTTTAAGGGGTTTATCATTTACGTGTCTTAAAAAATACTAATAGGTTTGCTGGACCAAAAATTCAAAAAAAGGGAGTTTATTTGAAATTTTTGAACAATAGAGGAGATTAAAATTTAGAATATATTTTTCTTGATAACAAAAGTTTAGACCAGGAGAAGGCATAAGGTTAGGAAAGATCAGGACATAGAAGGTTAATCCAATGGTAAAGGAAGAAGAAATGGGAGGAAAGGTGGTGGATTTGAATTCTTTCAATAATAATTAACATTTATTGATAAAAATAAAAGTTAGGAAACATCATCAATCTTAACGAGTATTTATGGTAAAATTTACGCATTATCTACTAATTGAAGAAGAATTTAAAAATCAAATCCAAGTTATAATTAGTGAGTGAAAAATTTGACCAGATGTGTTTATTCCCGTCGGATTTGTTTAAATTGGGTGTTATTTTTTATCTCATTTTTTATTTCAAAATCACAATAAAATATTTTTACTTGTTAAGAATAAACAAACAAATTTGTTCTTTACACCCTATTATACATGGTAGGGGTCTTAACAAAATATCTACCATATTGTGCACGGTATGGGTTTTTGTGACAGTGGAAAAAACTGGTTTTATTCAATGACATTGGAATCCTATTACATCATTTGAAATATGAATGCCCACTTGTTGAGAGGGACTCCGTCGAACCAGTAGGTTTCATGAAAAAGAAAAGCTAAACCACTTCGTCAAATATAACCAGATTTTACAGAGTAGTTGCCATTTGTGGTGTGCTTCCAGATCAGGGAATACTCAGAATCGAATCAGCGATGTGTTCTGAGAATAAATCTTTAATCAATCAAATCTTCCAAACTCCCACCTCTTGCCGGTATGGGATTTACAGGTTCTTCAAGCGTCTTTATTATGGGCATTAAACCCATGACGAAATCTATAATTTAACGTATAGATTTAAATTAACACAAAATGGTCAACTCTAAGATAAATATTCATCAATTAAAGGCTTAATAATAATAAATCATAGATAAAAATCACATACAAACCTTTATAATTTGACATTTGATCTTTATTTGGTTAAAAAAATCAGTTCAATTTGATTTTGTATTATCAAATTTTCACCGATTTTCCATTAGTTTTGACATAATTTTACTATTTTTTCAAGTTCTCGCCACTTGTAAGATCAGATTATTATTTAGGTGAAATGAATTAAATACCCGGCCAATTCATTGATTTTTCTAGTTAAATCCGATGGTCCGATCCATTTTTTTTTCTTTCTTTCTGATCTCTGTCTTTTTTTGTTTTCCTTTTCTAATCTATGTCTAGCATGGCAGAAACTCTATGATGTTAATGAAATATGGACAATGAAATTATCGGAACATTGTATTGGGGGGGAATCACATACGCTAGATATAAAGCAAATAGAAAACCTGCATTTAGAAGTTAATGGCCACTAGTCGGTTACTTTCACCTTTAATACTTCAGAACTTTTTTTCTTATTTTAAGAAACTTACAAAAAGCTTCCTAATGAGAAATATTTTTGAAATAGAAAATTTTAAAGAAGGTTTGTTTATGAATTTTTTAAAAAATTGAGGTGAATTTTTAAAATGGAGAAATTTTCATTTGATTTGAAATATGTATCTATCTATATATAGAAGGGAGACGTCAGAGTCTGCTTAAAAATTTTAATTATTTCTTCGGGTGCATGTTTGGTCCTGTGGTGATATCACTTTCATGAAATATATAATTAAAAATAATCCGTATTAAAATAGAAAAAAGTAAATTAGTGATTTTTCGTATTTGGAAAGTTCCAAATGCATGAATCTCTATAAGAAGTAAAATATTAAATACAAATGAACTATAACATGTAGCCCCTATAGCTCAGTGGTAGAGCGTCAGTCTTGTAAACTGAAGGTCCGTAGTTCGATCCTGCGTGGGGGCAAACTACACTCAGCTCCTGTTTTTGTCTTTTTTGTTTGAGTTTATTGATGATGTATTAATAGTGTAAAATAATTTTATATTATCATTTAATCACAAATCACTGATAAGTTTATTAACTTTTATAAAATTATCTTAAAAATCATACTAACATCCTTGAGATTGTATATGATACCCTTCTTTTTATTAGGTTTACAGCAACACCTCATGTAAATAAAGTCTTGTATATGATGTGTTCCTTGAGTAACAGAACGTGTTTCAGTATAATGTATATGAATTGTCAGGGTAATATTTTTCATAGAAATAAAACAATTAGTTAAAGGGTATAAGAGAAGAAAAAGTATTGAGAGAAATTTAACAAAACTACATACAGGAAATGGTGGCGTCCTATTGATAACTCCTTGAACTACCAGATAGTTCGTATTGATAACTCCTCAAAGGCTCAGACCTCCACGACTACTTTGGTGTGCCATTAGTGCAACAGAGGGAAATACAAAGTAGTTGTCAAAAAGTATCTACAAAAGGGTAATTAACCAATTGACAATATTTATATATGAAGAGGCACACTAAATAAACATGTGAAGATAACCAAGTGAAGGAGTACTTTCTAAATCAAATGGTATCTCGTATTAGACTTTTAAAATATGCTGTTGAAAGTTCCATGAAACAGTATACAGAACTAGTTTTATTCTAAAATTTTCCTGTATGATTCTAGAGTTTCCTTACAAGATGCAAAATAAAATCTATGTAGAAGCACGAATTTGGACATTTGCAATTAGTCTGGTGAGTTTGCTTAATGTTTCACGAGCAGATATGGTATCGGGATGATCTTCACCACAAATTGAAGTCCTGATATAAACGGCCTTCCTGATTAGATCATCCCCTATGTCAAATTGTGCACCTCTTAGCATTAGTTTGCCCCTAGTCTCGAGCACAGTAGCTCTACACAAAGCCAACTCTTGCCAAAGGCAAGGATTCAACTGAGCATTAGTCTGGATGGACCTCCAGCAAAGGGATTTGTCAAACCACTTGTCAACTGGGGTAACAAATGCTTGGTCTGCAGCTTCCAAGGCATTGGTGCAAAGGTGCAGAAGCTCTATAGCAGCAGTGCATCTAGAGTACGTGATGAAAGTGTGAATTGCAAGAGGCAGAACCACTTTTTTAACAAGATATAAGAACTCAGAAACCTCGAGTTCAACAGCCGGAGGATTATGACCAAATGCAAATAGCAGAAAACATGCAGCCCATAAATGCTCTATGTTTTCAGATATTGACCCTTGACTGATAACAGCTTGAACCATTGCTTGTGCAGATCCGGTAACTTCTCTTTTCCGAGCATATTGTTTGATGATGTCATTGAAATAGATATGTCCTTGCTTAGTACTACTCCTTGCAATGTTGAATCTTAGCAGTAGGGAAGATGCTTCTAATTCTGATTTTTTGGTGTGTGAGGATGTGAACCCACATGTTAAGGATTGCAGTAATTTTCTCCAGAAACAAGTCCCCTTTTGCTTTTCTGGTATCTTCTGAGCAGCAAGTGCCAATAAGGAAACTGGAATTGCACAAGGTGCAAACCATCCACTTACCAGTACCATTCTGGTTGCCAAGCTCCTCGGGCTGTCTGAATGATCAAATATTGAGAAACAAACATCAAAGAGTTGCAGCAGGAAAGTGTTCTGCCTGAATGAGTGAGCTTCTTTACCACTCCATGACATGTCCTTCAAGGGTATTCTGTTTATGGTATCTAAGAGCCTGCTTGGGGTTATAGGTATCTCAGACAAAATTCCACTAACAATGGCAAGGCCCAAAGTTAACCTCCCAAGCTTCTCCTCAATAGTTCTCAGAGCATCAACCTCTGCAACTGGATAGTCCTTGCCACTTCCTAGCATTAGAGACATTGCTTCAACTCCAGATAAGTATGAAACTTTTAGAGGTTCCAAGTTCATGACACGAGGAAGGCATGTTGATATAATTATATGGGTCTCTCCACCAAAACGAGGGAGGAGATCCATCACAAGTTTGTGATCCCACCAATCCTTTTCGCTTTCCAAGTTATCAATGATCACAAGATACGGAATGTTTCTCATTAGCTCGTTGCGAATTCCAGAAACGGCTGCTTCTTCTTGTTCTTCAAACCCTTTTATCCTAGTTTTTTCCAAACTATTCTCAACACTCAAATCAACTTCTAAAATGGACCTGAGTTTTAGATAGTTTTGCCTTATATGCCTACTCTCCCCTCCTATCCATAAAACCATCTTGTATCTCTGGTGAAATCTGTAAGCAAACTCAAGAATAAGTTCTGTTTTACCAATTCCTGAATCTCCTGATATGCAGGCAATCCCTTTCCCATACACAATCTTCATTCCTCTTTTCCTCCTAGTATACTTTCCACCACACTTGATCCTTGATCGGTGGTGCCCGTGAGAAAACTCAATACTTTGCATTTCAATTTCTTTTTCTGACTCCTTCCATAGAACTGATGTTTTTTCCTCCCTAGTTCCATTTCCCATATGTCTCTCATCTAGCACACTACTCTTTCCCCGACCAATAGTCAAATGCCTTCGTTTCGGTCTGGCCTTAAGATCGATATAGTCTTGCCTTGAATCTCCAGTAACATCACCAAAAAGCATAAACTCCAGTTGAGAAAGCTCTTTCTTCCTACCAATGAAGTTCTCATTACGAGTGAAAGGCAGCTCTTCTTCTTTCACTTTCTCCCTCCATTTTGTCAAATGCTCAGCCGCACCTCTTCTGCCTAACTTCATTGCTAATAATGTTACAGCCCTCAGTATGCAATCTCTCCAGTTTCCATCATGAGCTTCCAACTTCCATTCTTCAACACGTGAGAGGCCATGAACAGCATCTTTCCACTCCTGCTCCAACCCTCCATACAAAAGCCAAAGCTCCCCTCCATGTTTTTCCCACAGCTCACCCCTCTTCTCAAATATATCCCTCACAAGACAATCGGCTGGACTCAAATCAAAGTATATAGGGACCAAGTTCTTCTTGCCAGAGAAAAACTGCAGCTCCTCAATTGTGTATGGGTTCTTGAAAGACTTCCTTGTTATAATTACTATCCCAAAAGAAGCAACATCCATAGCTTTCTCTGCAATGCCAAGCTTGCAAGAGTTTCTACATCCAGCCCTATCTGATATAAAACAACTTATGCCTTGAATTTCTAACTCGACACGCAACCAATTGGCAAATCTTATTAGAGGAGGTTTACGACCATGTAGTCCTATAAAGACATCACAACTCTTTAGTCTATAAGAAGAAAGTGATCTAGAACCTGGTGTTGATGATGTTCTTTTGTTTCTGCCTCTCTTGCTTCTCTTCTCTTTCAGCCCAGAATAACCATCATCATAAGGATGGCAATAACCAGACACAGTGCTACTAGAGATGCCGACTGAGGAAGATATGCGATCAAGGTTCTGCAAATCACCTGCATTACAGCCAGCTGGAGATGCAGCCACCTCAGAGAAGGAGCATCCAACATTCACAATAGACTTTGGTTCTGGAATCCCTGAAATGGTGCTGGGGGCAGCAGCATCTGAATGAATTCTGTCACTGGGAGCATCGGGTCGCAAAGACTCTGATAACTGACATGATGATGATCTTGGAGAGAAGAAGGGTGACTGATTGGCTGAAAAAAAGGCTGAAGACGAGGATGACATGTTCCTTGAACTCTTTGCTGTCAAGGGTCCAAGTGTGGTGGAGCTCTCTTCTTGAATATCCATCATTGCAGTTGCAGATGGTATGTGAATGTTACCCAATTATGGAAGATACCATGTCCCATGCACACACAATTTATTGGAAGATGTACTGTGAAGTTGAGGCAATTAGTTCATCAGTCAGAAGATGTACATTCCAAATTTACAATCATTCGATGTTCCAATAATGCAGAAATAAGCAAAACAGAATGTTCTAAACTGTATGTTTAAGGTACTACAAATTAGTACTAATACAAATATAAAAGAAAGAACAAAGTAAAAGAAGGTGGGAAAAGCCAGACAAAGTCTGAGTCTTTTAAGAAAAAAAGTTAACGGTGCCACCATCATCTAAGTCACACTTCTATAGATCTCAAATTTTCCAAAAAATAAAACAAAAAGATAAATTCGTCAAATCATAAAAAGTAATTACCAGTGGTAGGAAGCAAGATGGTCAACCTAAAAAGAATATTTACTTTACAAAAAAAGATTTTGACACCGAACAGACACGGAGAAAACGTAGCATCAATTTGGGACATTCATTACTGTTGTTACATATACAATACAATAGCCTCCATAATCGGAAATGGACAAGCTCCACTCACTTGAAAACTCATAATCCGTGGTTAAGTAATTCACCAACCAAATTTAAAAGCAAGGGAATTAGGAAAAAAACAAATAAAACATAACAAAACACTATCCACAACTACCAAAATAATTAGTTGACAAAACAAAACTACAGTTATGTGGTTCAGATCTGAATACTTACTACTGGGCTGAGAAACTGAAACACCATGCCGTACATGTGCATTCACTGTTTTGCTTCCAACCAACCAATCTCTTTTCTCTGCAAAGGTCAAAAAACGATCCAAGCATTTAAATTTCCAAGCACTGTAACAGTGACAAGAAGAAGGAACTCAAGCAAACCACTTACAAAAATTAAGAAACGCATCATTACTACAGATGCCAAAAAAATAAAATAAAACAGGTAGCTGAGTCCTTGGCAATGAGTGAAATGAAGTGAGAAACAAAGTATGGTGTCAGACTTAGACACCCATTTGAGAAAGAGAAGAAAGTGAAGGGAAAAGCGGCAAGCTTTATCAACAAGTGTTGGTGGGTGCAGAAACTATAGCTAAGAGGTTTTGACTTGTGAATGTTTGGCTACGGTAGCGTTTTTATTGTGCCTGCAAAGAGTTCAGAAATGGGGTGAAGAAGAATGCCATGAATCTGACTTGGGTATGGTGGAATCGCAGTAGGCTCCACACCCATTTATACAACTGTTAAATCTTGCAGATGGTCTCTATGATTTCGGCATTTGGATTTGCATATTTTAAGTTCTTCCTTTTTTCATTTCTTTTTTTTAAAGTTGGCTTCGATTAAGATAGTCCAGACTCCAGAGCGAGACGTGGTGTTTTGTACTTTGCGGGGGTGTGTGTGACATGGCATAGGGACTAACGCGTTGAGACTTGAGATTCTAACTTATGGTTTATTTTTCCCTCTCTTTTGAATCGTTAAATTGCTTGTTGGAGCAGTAGAAGATGAGAAATATCACGAGTTACTCATTAGTTAGATGTGCGTTATGAAATTTGTAACCTAACACCATGGTTACATAATTCTCTCGAAAATGATAAATTTTTTCCATAATGTTATACATCAACTTCATCTTTTTAAGGATATTGCTTATCAAATTCATCTCCTACAACGGCCATAAAATTTACAAAACTTGAATTTTGAAAGTTCGGTTTAAGTTATAAAAAAATAACAATGTTATAACATAAAAGTAATAAATAATTTAATGTTAAGGAAAAAATATACTAAAAAGTATAATATTTTAGTTAAATTTTATTTTCAATTAATATAGAAATATTTATATGATTTTTTTTTACTTACTCTTTCACTCATCTTAAATAAGCAGAGAATTTTTTTCTACTTCTTTCTTTCTTATTTCTATTCATCCAAATAGCATACCTTTTTATTATTTTTTTAATTTCTATTTTTTATTTGTTTTCCTCGTATTTGTCCTCTCTATTTTATTTTTATATTTTCTCCTCATATTTCTTCCCTTTCTGTTTTGTCTGTCTTTTACTTTTATCCTTTTTATGTTTCTTCTCTATTTCACTTTCAATTTAAATAGTACACCTTAAAAGAAAATATTAATTTGAACCATCACATTCCATTGTTCTCTTGGGTAGTACTTTATAATAAATAAATAAATATATATATATATATATATATATATATATATATATTTAGTTTCTTAAAATATAAATACATTTAATAATAGTACATGCTAAATTTCCACATAATTATGTGCAAAATACAAATTTTAACATGATGCTGCCTATTTAACTTCTAAGAGAATTCCAGTAAAAGAAAAAAACTTCTAAGAGAAAAATAGACATAAGATTAGAGGTTAGCAAGAAATGAGCTTTTCATTTTTTTTATCTTATTCAAAAATTTGATTGGATTATTGGAGGCTAATCCCAATCAAGACTAAAAATATATGAGATGAGATCGAATCAACTCAACATTTTAACATAATTTGTCTATACATACATGTATTATGTATAGTTAAATTATAAAGTAAAATAAGTATGAAATTTTAATTAAGGTATATTTTATATTTATATATTTTAATATAATATCATATTATATAAAATATTAATTATTAAATAATAGTTTATTATCAATACATAACTGTTGTAAAAAAAATGTAGAATATTAAATTGGGTTACGACGACCCAAAACATACCTCAAATCCATCATAAAAAAATGCATTATAACTATTTCTAAAACTCAAATCCATCCAAATTAACTTTTGCATGGTTAAGTAAGCGGAGGGATTGAGTCTTCGTTAGTCTTAAATGAGAAGATGTTTTTAAAAGTAAAAAAATATTGAGTTATAAATTAAAATTATTTATTTAGTATATGTTTGGATTAAAATTTATAAATTTAAGTTTGAGTTAACATATCAAGGTTGCAAAAATATCATAAGTCTTATTTCTACTAAATTGAATTTTTAAGCAAAAATGTTCTCTTAAACATATATTTGAAGAGTAATCAAAGACCATTTCACTCTTAGACATGTTTTTAAAAAATTTAAACGAAAATTTAAACACACACTTAAAAATGTGGGCATCCACAGGCAGAGCATAAAAGGACAGTGGGATTGACTTACAGGAAAAATTACATTGGGGGCATTTGAGCGTAAGTCCAAAAGGGTCTTTTAATGGAGGGGGAACATATGCCCCATGTGAGACCAGATACGGATTTACGGCCCCCATTAAGACACATTCTGCTAAGATAGAGGGTAAAGAGACAAAATTAGTTTGAATTTTAGAGCACTCCAAATTGGTAACGATCAAAAACCTATGTCCCCACAATCTTTTAGGCCAGACTAGAAGGGCACCAATTCATCATTAATGGGCCCAACAGCTTCAAATAGTTTGAATTTCTAAATTTTTTTCTTTAAGGTGCTATTAGGTTTTGAAGTTTAATTTGCTTTGGATGTTGACCAACCACTTTGTGGTCAAAGATGGAGCATTTCTGCTCAACGCACTTATATGTTAAGGGCATAAGTTCATAAAATAAAATAAAAAAGTAAATTTGGAAGCAAACGAACAATAACATAACACATCATTTATATTATGTTTCTCCTCCATATATATTCTATTTTTAAATTTTATAAAAAAAATATTTTTAATTTTTTCTTTTATGAATAATTAACACATCATTTATATTATGTTTCTCCTTAATCCTTATTATCATATTAAAGTTTGCAATCTAATTCAAAATCTATATTGTGAAAATTTTGTTCCTTGAGCCACGAAAATGCATGAAGCCCATCCCAAAGAGTTGCAATCGAAATGTTGCTGGTTAGCGAAGGAGACTGCAACCGGAACTGGTATTTCCTCATTCTCCCATATTTTCTTGTTAGGGCGCCGCCAGATTCTCCAAAGGATAAAGGTGAACTTGCTGCATATTTCAAAGCTGCTGGATCACATTCCAAACTCCTGAATAAGACCAGTAATTCTCCAATTCGTTTTCACAGATGGAACAAGTACATTGACAAATAACTCATTTTCGAATCAGGTAGATGTTTGAATTTGGGTTGAACATGCAAATTCCGTAGTTGCTTCCAACTCATCCAATTTATATCATGTAAAAAGTTCCTTTTTTCCATCAGAAGAACTTCATCATGTTTTGAAGTTCATCCTCCAAAAAAGTTGGGAGGAAGTAGACACTCATACAATAGGTTGGGATATCCTGTGCACAAAATTTTATGGGTACTTCCTTACTGACCTTTGAAAGATGCTTAATCCTTTTCCAAAGTCTATCTTTAATGAAATTGAAGACTACTTTTTTGTTTATTCCCACCATAAATGAAAGACCTAAATACTTTCCATTGCCAAACCCCCCGTTTTGAAGTGCTGAGATTTCTGACATTTGAGGGAATGTTAGAGCTAAAAAAAATCTTCCATATTTGCTAATTGATATTTTGTTCGGAAGCTTGGCCATATACATTCAGGATGAATTTAAGAACAATATACTTTTTTCATCTACCTTCCAAAATATAAAACAATCATTAGTAAGCAGAAAGTGTATCAGAACCAGAACCCCTCAGTATACCTTTAAATCATATAACTCTCATACTCTTAATTTTTTTAAGAAGAAAAAATAGACCCTCAGTATGCCACAATAAAAAATTAAGGTAACACTGAGTCAGCCTAAATTCTTTTTCTTTCTACAATTTAGCCTATAAAATTCCTGTTTATCGTGACTGAAAAATTAACTATATCAAAACACATCTTTATCTAAACTATAGGAGCAACATTAGTTAACTAACATGATAAAGGAAATCAAATCAATACTTTGCTTCTCCTTAATCCTTATTCCTTATCGCATCAGTATATATTGCCCTTGGGGCCCCACTATAGCAAAAAAAATAAAAAAATCAATACTTTGCTTCTCCTTAATTCTATTTTTATTACGTTTTCCGTTTTCGTTTCACGAATAAATTTTTGATTAATTAGTAAATAAATTCAAATAAAAAAAAATAATTAAATATCTTCCACTCCAGTCTCTATTTATTCTCGTTCCGTCTTTGTCTCTCTCGCCGTTCACTGCACTTCGTCGCCAAACCAGGTGAGGTGAAGCTCAAACATCAATTCTTCTATGGATCAACATTTTTTTATCCATTTATTTATTTATTTTTATTTGTACATGATTTTTTTGCATCTAATTTATCCAATCCCTTTCCATTTTTTATTTTATTTTATTAGTGAATTTTCATGTCCATAACATAATTCGAAATTACCCCTTCTTATCCCCATTCGCTTATAAGAACGAGAACCGACGCTGGTCTAGGGTTTAAAGGTTTCTTTGTTTCTGCGTTGTGTTTTTGTTTTTGTGGAAATCGATAGCTCTCTCAATTAGGGGTTCGCGATAAATGGCTCGGTTCGTTCTTCCATCGAAGACACTGACCTTTTCGAGGAACACTCTTCTGGGTTTGATCTCCCCTGCTCCTGTGATTATCCATACATACACATTTTCACCTTTTTTTTTTTAAATTTTGTGTCTCCACCACCACCATGCCTCCATGTGCGTTGCATGTTTCTGGATTTAACACAAAATCTTGAGAGAAATGGATTTTTTGCCATAGAAACTCATGTTCTGTTCCTGCTTTTGACATTGTTCTACTGGGACTGTCTTTCTTACTAACTTTTGTGAGTGTGTGTGTGTGCGCGCTTTGTTATTTCCTACACTTTTGCATTATACTATTTGTGAATGAGAAATGGTGTATAGGCATACGCATGCACATATCAAATGAGAGTGAGAGAAACAAATACCGATCATTATATTTTACTATAAGTGATCAAGATTAAAACATACAAGGCATGTAAGTTTTTTAGAAAGTTGGGGAGTTTTTTAAATGATCTTGTTACTTTAAAAAAACTTTTAATTTTGACTATCCATGTATGGATGTATGACCCAATTTTGCTCTTCTCACTCTTATAAAATGGCTTTCTTACTAGATACACCGCGGATATATAGAATCCTTTGTTTTATTTATTTTGTTTAAAATTTTGTATTGGGACTAACATGTTGAATGTTGCCATATCACTTAGTCTTTTCAAATTGCTTGCTCATTGTGGACTGTGATGATTAATACCTTTTTCTTTGCAACTTCAGGTTAATTGCAGTGTTTGTTATTTTCAGAATACAGCAAGAAGGAGCATCAGATTCAAGCATTTCCTTGCTTCAGAGGTTTCTTTCCTTTTTTTGCACTTCTGTATACTACGAATAGGATCTTTGAAAAAATATAATTTTATCATTAAATGTTGTCTTGTGAATGTAATAAACTGTTGACGTGGCTTTTACAGGTCAATTTCCGAAAGAAGTATTGCCCATTATATTCTTCACTATCAGTAAGTTTAATTTGTGTTTGAGTTTCATTCTTTGTTGTTTATCTAGTCGCATGTTTAAAGATGTTCTTGTTTTCTGTATGTTCTTGGACTCTTTCAGGCCAATTATGTACAGTTGCTTGTTTAATTATCTGATCTTGTATGTTCCTGTATTCTGTTCCAGAGGGTCAAGCAAGTAAGTAGGAGACTACTTTGTTCAGTTGCCACAGAGGATTCACCAAAGCAAGTTGAAGAATCCAAAATGGAGACACCAAGGGAAATATTCTTAAAGGATTACAAGATGCCTGATTACTACTTTGACACTGTAAGTTTACAGTGATTTTTAAATTATGTTTCATTCAGGTTGTTGCTACTTTTAAAAATTTATTGTTTTTCTGTTCATGTGTTGCATGGAACTATTACAGGTAGATCTGAAATTTACCTTGGGAGAGGAGAAGACCATAGTTAGTTCTAAAATTGCTGTGTATCCTCGCATTGAAGGTATGGTTCCTTATTTGATCTTGGAAAATCTACTTAAAGTCTGAAATATATGCAGCATCAATATCCAAATAATTTACCACTTTGAATATTTATTTTCCTTTTACTTCTAATTGGTCTATTTTGTGTAACAGGTTCTACTCCCCCACTAGTTTTAGATGGACAGGACTTATCTTTAGTTTCAATTCACCTGAATGGCAAGGCTTTGAAGGTATATTGTATGCTATACTTTTTTTGAGTTGGCTGATATCCACTGTCATGGCTACTTTTAACACAATCAATCACCAAAAGAATTTCTTTCCTATCTTGCTAGTTTTTTAGACAAGGAAATTTAGATTCAGAAGCTGATTTTAATATGTTATATGTTATGAACATAATATTGGTGCTTCCTAATTAAAACCTTAGGTGCTGTGTTTACTTTCAGGAACACACAATATTGGTAGCGATGATGGGTGGTTTAAGTTTAGATTGGTGTGTTACTTGTGTAGTTGTGTAACATTATTTTTAATTCATTCTGTTATGTTTATCTATAGGAGGAAGATTATCATTTGGATGCACGCCATCTCACAATCCAATCACCTCCTAGTGGTAAATATGATCTTGAAATTGTTACAGATATTTGTCCACAGAAAAACACATCATTAGAGGTAAATGAGATTTCTCCTTGTTGAGGAGTGTTTCTTCCTTGTATTGCTACTTTTCCACTTCTGTCAACCTGATTTTGTGTTTGAGGGGGAGGTTGTGTTTACTATGGATTTGATTTCCTGTAGGGACTTTACAAATCATCTGGGAATTTCTGTACTCAATGTGAGGCTGAAGGCTTCCGTAAAATTACATTTTTTCAGGTTGTCATTTTAAGGCAATCGATATGCTAACCTGTTCTATATGTTTATATTATAACAATAAATTCCCACATAAAATTAATGGAATCCTATCATCCAACAGGATCGACCTGATATAATGGCAAAATATACAGTTCGCATCGAGGCAGATAAATCACTGTATCCAGTGTTATTGTCTAATGGAAACCTAGCTGAACAAGGTGACTTAGAGGTAATGTTTTCTTGAAATGCATAGTAGTGAAGACCATCTAGATGGTTACTATACTGTTCATGGATGTTATTTATGTTTTACTGCAGGATGGCAGGCATTATGCTGTTTGGGAGGACCCCTTCAAGAAACCTTCTTATCTGTTTGCCTTGGTTGCCGGGCAATTGCAGAGCAGAGATGACACATTTGTTACCCGTTCAGGGAGGAAGGTGTCCCTTAGGATATGGACACCTGCAGATGATGTACCTAAGACTGCACATGCTATGTATTCTCTGAAAGCAGCTATGAAGTGGGATGAAGATGTCAGTCCTTATATAGTTTTAAATTCATTTGATCAGATGGGTTACTTTGATTGCAATATACATTGGTTTGAATTCTGAATTTTGCTGTCTTGTCATAATATGCTTTCTGAACAGGTTTTTGGACTTGAATATGACCTGGATCTCTTCAATGTTGTTGCTGTCCCAGATTTTAACATGTAATTTTCATCTATCTTTTTCTTTTTTTTGAGATTTCAATCATGTGACCCTGGATACATTGTGCCTTTGTATATTATGAGATGAGACAAGATACCATGAAAGGATTAGGGTGCAGAAAAGTAATATGGTGTACTTTTTTTGTATTGTACAGGGGAGCCATGGAAAACAAGAGCTTGAATGTAGGTTTCCTTCTTGTGAGCTTGTCTTTGTTGGCTATCTGTGTTCAATTCTGACATTTATAATTTATTTTTCTTGTTTGCAGATTTTCAATTCAAAGCTTGTATTGGCCTCTCCAGAAACTGCTACTGATGCAGACTATGCTGCAATATTGGGAGTTATTGGCCATGAGGTTCTAATTATCATATATTAGAATTTTTAAAGAGTTACTTTTCTAAAACTAAATTTCTTTATGTTTTCTTGATTGTGACTAGAGCTTATTTCTTGTCTGTTATGCAGTATTTCCACAACTGGACTGGCAACAGGTGGTGTTACATACCATTGATCATGTTATGCTTTCAAACTAAGGATTTTACATGCTTTTATTCCCACTCGTATAATGTTCTAAAATTTTTTCTACCTAGTTATAGTTCACTTTTGGATTTCTATTTGACATATCATAAACCTGAGTTTGGCAGCACATTTGTTGTTTGTATGTCTATATTTTTCCGTTGCCATGGGTATGTTAAAATTTGAATTTAGCCTTTATTTATTAATATCAGAGTGACATGTCGCGACTGGTTCCAGCTTAGCCTGAAGGAAGGTCTCACTGTTTTTCGTGATCAGGCACAGCCTTTTTACCCGTTTCCTATGTTTCAATTTAGACATCACATTACTTTTGTTCCATCTAGTTTTTTTAATGTAACAAGTTGCATTAACTATTGACAGGAATTTTCATCTGACATGGGAAGTTGTACTGTAAAGCGGATTGCTGATGTTTCAAAACTTAGAAATTACCAGTTTCCACAGGTTATTTTCTTTTCCTTTTTCCGTTTTGATGATCTTTTGTAAGTTTTACAGGTTACTACAATTTATCTTATTTACTATTCTTTTAATATAGAATTATCATGATGTCATTGTCAGGTAGTATTCTGATACTTTTATACTGATTTTCCAGGATGCAGGTCCTATGGCCCATCCAGTGCGACCACACTCTTACATCAAGGTTAGAATTTGAAAATCATTTTGTCTCACCATTTGTCTCCAAAAATATATTTGTTCCCCATTCTCCTTAATAAATGTGCTTCTAAGTTTGTATTTATATATTTTTTACTCTTTGACAGATGGACAACTTCTACACAGGCAAGCCTTATTTTTATAGCTTTAATTGAATCAATATCATATTTGAAAATTTTACTGTATTACCTATTATGTAAGAATTTATAGTGCTCTACTGATTTATCTATCATTTTGTCAACCTTCTGTGGATTAATTTCTGATGTGGCCATTGTCAATGTCAAAATACAGTTACGGTATGTTTCACATTTGTGACACTCAACCTCCAGTTTTGTTCCATTCTTTCTCTCAAGCTCTTGAATTGTTTATAATGATATCTTTCTTTTCTGCAGGTCTACGAAAAGGTTTGACAGTTACCCCTATAATTTTCAATCCCTTCATGTCCATTTGTCTCTCTAGAAGTTTGTTCTTATGATCGTATGTATCAGGGGGCTGAAGTTGTGAGAATGTACAAAACCTTGCTAGGAAGTCAAGGGTTCCGAAAAGTAAGGATGTTTATCCAATGCCCCTATAACTACCTTGTTAACTGCAATGTTATACTGCTTAATTTAGGATTCAATCTTACAAACTCCCTGGATTTCAGGGCATGGATCTTTATTTTAAGAGACATGATGGCCAAGCTGTAACATGTGAAGATTTTTTTGCCGCCATGCGAGATGCAAATGATGCAGATTTTGCAAATTTCTTGCTATGGTTTGTATTTTTTTCCTTCTTTTTCCCTGCATTTTTCTGCTCATTTTGTATTAACTGTTCAACTAATATGCAGGTATTCTCAAGCTGGGACCCCTGTTGTCATAGTAAATACTTCTTATAATCCAGAAGCACATACTTTTTCTTTAAAATTTAGGTATACAAGCACCAACTTTCATTTCTCCTTTTTAAATTTTTCTTTGACTGTCTTTAATATGTTTGATGGGGACATTTTTTGCAGTCAAGATATACCACCAACCCCAGGGCAATCAGTTAAGGAACCCACATTCATTCCTGTTGCAGTGGGTTTGCTTGATTCCATGGGAAAGGACATTCCTCTTTCAACTGTTTACCATAATGGTACTATGCAATCTGTTTCAAGCAATGATCAATCAGTCTGCACTACAGTCCTTAGAGTGACCAAGGTTGTTTAGAATTTCTTTTTGATATGCATTTCTATCTCATGTTTCTATTTGATCTATGTAGTTAAAATATGAACATATTGTTATTATGATAACAGATATACTACAAAATAAAAGTATGGTTTAAAATATGAACATATTGTTATTATGATAACAGATATACTACAAAATAAAAGTATGGTTTGTCTCATATTACTAAGTATGGGCATCACTGTCAAATTATTGAGTTGAAGAAAAATGGTGTCTGAAACATGTTAAAAGGTCTCTTCTCTCTGTTATCAAAATAAAAGTATCATTTGTCTCATATTACAAAGTGTGAGCATCCATGTCAAATAATTGATTTGAAGAAAAAGGGTGTCTGTAATTTTAAGACCAAGTTATCAATTGTGTAATAAATCATCCATCTATCTACCTAATATTGCGTAACATAAATTGTTGAAATAAAATAAGATGCAGAGCTTGGTATGGCCTTTTTGTATTCATAACTAACGGATAATTTTATTTGTATCTGCTGCAGAAAGAGGAAGAGTTTGTATTCACCGATATATTTGAAAGGCCTGTTCCTTCTTTGTTAAGAGGATACAGTGCTCCTATTCGTCTGGAATCTGATCTCACTGATAGCGACCTGTTTTTCTTACTAGCCAATGATTCCGATGAATTCAACCGGTTTGTCTTCTTCAAAATTGCAATTTATTCTTTTTGATTTGATAGCTTAATGTGAATTTATTCACTGGCTTATTTAAATGGTGATTCAGTTGGGAGGCTGGACAAGTTTTGGCACGGAAGTTGATGCTTAACTTAGTGGATGATTTGCAACGTAACAAACCATTGGTTTTAAATTCCAATTTTGTTCAAGGGTTCAAACGTATTTTATGTGACTCAAGTCTGGACAAAGTATGCTTCAGTTTTCCTCAAGATTATCCATTTTGTTGGTGGGTTTTATCATATGATTTCATTTATTGTACTCTATGCTCTTTTATCATCTAGGAGTTTGTGGCAAAGGCAATAACTTTGCCTGGTGAGGGAGAAATAATGGATATGATGGGGGTTGCAGATCCTGATGCTGTTCATACTGTTCGGACTTTCATCAGGAAGCAGCTTGCAAGTGAACTGAGATCAGAGTTCCTCAGCACAGTATGACCTGTTGTCTGAAGCTGTATGCAATTATTAAGTATCTTCTTCATTGTATGAATCTCCTCAATATTCACCTTTTTTTCAGGTGGAAAATAACAGGAGCTCAGAAGAATATGTCTTCAATCACTCAAACTTGGCCAGGCGTGCTCTGAAGAATGTTGCTCTTGGTATAATACATCTTTGTTGCATACTTTTTCCTACTTGACAGGCCAATTCATCAATTGATACTGAACAAGACTTTTGTCCATCTTTTAACTAAGATATCAATTGTACTAAATCCATTCCACTAAGATACATTATGCATGGTGGTACCTTGTTCCTGAAAAGGTTATGGATGATACCTTGTTCCACACTTGGTCTTGGCTAAAATGTGTAGAGAAGGACTCCCAACTGCACTTTAACTTCTGGTCAACCAATTTAAAGGATGTTTTTTCCTAGAGGGGATGGGTTTGTATTATTCTGTGGGTTGCTTTCGGTTCCTCCTAGTGGGGTCCACATTGTAACTATCTTGCCTTTTTCTTTGTATCTTCAGTACACCTAGTATTGAATTTCATTTATAATATATAATATATTGATTTTTGCCGTGCAAAAAAAAAATAAAAATTTATGCATGGTGGTAGCAAGCTCATTTTTTCTTTCTTTCTTTTTTTTTATAGCTTATCTTGGATGCCTTGAGGAAAAAGAATTCACCGATCTTGTGTTGCATGAGTATAAAACTGCTACAAATATGACTGAGCAGTTTGCTGCCTTGGCTGCCATAGCTCAGAACCCTGGTAAAACCCGTGATGATGTTCTTGATGACTTTTATGGCAAGTGGCAGCATGATTTCTTGGTAAATTTCTGTCTCTAAGACTTTGGTTTTGGAATTATTCTTTTGATGTTGGGCATGTCTCCATATCCATTCTCTGTCAATATATCCTATGTTATACTTTACGTCATATGTTGATGGTAGACTGGATTCAATTGAAGATGCCATTTGATAACAATTTCCCTACTCTTATCTAAGAAGAGCACAGTGCTTCCTTCACTGATACTATCTATGGCGAGCATGCTTCCTTCTTATACCTGCTCTAACTTTGCTTAATCTTTTCTGTTTTTGGCCCGGCTGACGGCTATTTAGTCTCTCATGTTTGTCTCACATGTATGTGCGCAGTTGTTCAGTTTAATTTTAGAAGTTCTTCCTCCCTACACCTTATGCTATCCCACAGTAGGAGTCTTTTGGATTATTATTTTATTATTTTATACTTCCCCTTCCTTTCCAGGTGGTGAACAAATGGTTTGCTCTTCAAGCAATGTCTGACATTCCTGGTAATGTTGAGAATGTGCGGAAACTGTTAAGCCACCCAGCATTTGATCTGCGCAATCCCAACAAAGTGTACTCTCTCATTGGAGGTTTCTGTGGGTCTCCGGTGAACTTTCATGCAAAGGATGGGTCAGGCTACAAGTTTTTGGGAGAGATTGTGCTGCAACTTGACAAGCTAAATCCTCAGGTCATTTTGCATTAGCCTCTTTATATTATAGATTCCTTCGTCTGTGTGTATTGTTACTACATGATCCTTGTGTAGTTACGTATATGACATCTTTTTGGTTTGGATGGATGTAGGTAGCCTCGAGAATGGTGTCAGCCTTCTCAAGATGGAGGCGTTATGATGAAGACAGACAAAAGCTTGCAAAGGTAATTAATAGACTTATTATTATTTGGTCGCTCTCATTTAGTTTGGGTGAGCGTTTGTTGAATTGATTTTGAAATGATGAATATATGTTTGAATGTTTTGATTCTAAAAATAAGTTAATTGTAGAAGTCACTAAAAATAATTTCCAAGGAAAAATTACATATAATTTTTCTTCAACTCAATCAATTTCTCAACGTTGAACAAAAAAAACACGCGAATATCTACCGAAAATCATGTTAGCTATTTTTAACTGATTTTTTTTTGGGATAATCTAACATGAAATCAAACGCTCTATTAGGTTATTGAATTAAAAAATGTCAGTGTTGGTTATCAGTTTTGCTGAAAAGACTGTTGTTTTGCAGGCGCAGTTGGAGAGGATCATGTCTACTAATGGACTATCGGAGAATGTGTTTGAGATAGCTTCGAAAAGCTTAGCTGCCTAAAAGTGTTAATGGCGTATGAAAAACTGCCATGATGTGTTAGTGGCGAAAGCAATTGCAGCAACGATCCCAATATCTTTTGCAAAGCTTTGGCGCCACAATGGGTAGCTCTCTTTTTGCATCCATGTCTTAACTCGGGGTGATTTCTTTATCTTTTTCCCAAGGATGTGTAGGGCGTTATGCAATAAAAGCTGAACTAGTTTATCTACGTAACTTTAAAATGTGATTCAGTGGATATTCGTTTGTTATACCGTTTTTTATTTTTGGTTTTATTGATAATTTGACAAGGAAATATGAGTGCGTTTGATTTTTTTTTTTAACTATAAAATAGTTGAGAATTATTTTTAAAACTAAAGAAGAAAATGTTCGAGAGGGGAGGGGTAAGTTGAAGAGATAGAGAAGAGAAGATAAGTCATGTTTTAAAATGTTTGGATTTAGAGGAAATGAGTTTTTGCTACGAAACGTATGGAGCAGTTGGAAAAAAAAAAGCTTTTACATAGTAAGTTAATTTAAAAAAAAAGTTATGTTTGAAAAGAGATTTATTTCTGCATTTATTATTTGGATAAAAAATGTAAAACATTTTGTAATAGATGCTTTGTCCTCGTGACGGAACTTCAGTTTTTCATTTTTAATAATAATAATAATAATAGATGGATAGATAAAAAGATGGATAAATAAATTTAAAAAATTGACTTATTTGTGTTTCGTGGAATGTACTGATGGGTGCATATAAAAGACGCCGTTTACGCATTATAGGAGTAAATTGATATGTAGTGGTTTGAAACATGGGGGTTAAGAAACAGAGAAACAGTAAACAAAAAGAGAGAGAAACGGCGAAGGGTAAGGAATAGATTTGAAGTAAAAAAAAAATCACCATATCTAGTTTCCTTTTCACGCTATTTTCACTAATTTAAAAGGATTGACATTCTAAAAAGTTACTATTCGTTCTCTTCATAAACTAGCTATACTTCTAGCATTTATGTTTTGAGAAAATAATCTTATAAGGTAGTTCATTTTAATGATTGGCAATGTAATTTTTTTATATTGATAGTTCAAAACTATTAATTAAATTCTCTATGTATTAGTGTTTTTATTGCGAGATTTTTTTTTTGTCATGTTGGAGAATTTAATTTATTCTTCTTTTATGTTATATATTAGGTTTATTTGTATTATTTTATCATTATACAATATGTATATGTACCTTAGATTTTTGAAAAATATCATACTTCGTACCTTTTACCCAATACCAATACCATGTCTGTATTTATATAATGTAATCAATAGATTAGTCTTTGACTCTCTCGATCGAAAGGTATCCTGAATTCAAGAAAAGAAAATCCAATATTGCAATATGTAGATGGATAATCAAAAGTGAAGCTGTGGGCTATTATCCACAATTCCATGTAGTGTGCGTGTCATGGTCGCATGCCATAACGGATTATTGCTGTTGAGCAAGAACCTGCAGGACTTATGTTTAAGTGTCTTTTACAGCCAAACCCAACCACCTTACCTGTGTGTTTAACCTAGGGTCCCAAAAAATAATAATTGGAGGATTGATAATAAGTTTGAACTGTTTATAAAATATGACATTTTGATTCGTATGTGAGACCGATGCTTTTAATCAGCGGTTCATTGAACGCTCCGTTTTATAAAAGCACACCGAATTGTTTCCTAGTGTTATTCTTTTTTTTTTTTTAAAGAGATTTTCTTGTGTTATTCTAATGCACCGGTTAGGGTATTAATTTCTACCCTTCCTTTTAGGGCAGAATTGTTGAGCCTCACTCAAACTTTCTTTCAAGAATTTTGTTCTGTACTAATTATACAGAATAGTCACTAATTATTCTTCATTTTTTTCCCTCTTTATAAAAAACTTAAATTTCCGAACTCTATTTTCCGCCTTTTAATATTATTTAAGCGTAAATTAAATTCCCATACTATTTTTCGGCTTCTTAATTGTACTATTAATTTCTTCATTCAAGACTGTTTGGCCTTAAATTACCAACGGGAAATCTGGTTAGCTAACCAAAAGGGTGTCATATGCTAAGATTTTGTTTTGTATGTATCGTACACCTTGTGCTTGTATCAAGGCCTGAAAATCATATTTCTAACGCTTTGTTTGCATTCGCATAAGTCAAACAAAAAGGGTGGGGTCATATAGAAAATTAAGTAGCACAATCACAATGCCATGATACGTTTGATATTATCGCTAGTGACGCTTACTACTACTTGTCCAATGATGAAAAAGGTGTCCCCGGTTATCGAACAAGATTGCTATCTAAACCTAGATTAATTATCGCCTCAAAAGTCTTCAGTTTGATTACTTTTCAGTTGCCCTAGGATACATGCAAAAGGGAAAAGAATCTATGACTTTTATTATTATTCCTACCCCACTTATTACAAGCTTTCTTCCTCATATCATAGCAACAACCAGCAAAAGGACTCTTTCGGAAATTTAGTGGAAAGAGGATGAAACAATTTCTTTTGCAATCAAGATTGAGTTGCTTAATTCCATTTAGCTAGGCTACATAGCTTGGAAATTGCCAATCAGCATCTTTCATAGCATCAACAGATCACAAGCTAGGCCGCATAGCTTCACAATTTTCTTCCTATCAAAAGTGTAGTCTTACAATCAAATTATAGGGAAAAATAATTACCCGGAATAAGAAGACGAAAAAAAGAAAAAGAAAATACTTTGATTCCTTTTATAAGTGTTCTTTTTGTTTAAAAAGACAAAAAGCAATATTTTATTATTTTAAAAAAACAAATAGCTCATATCATTTCATTAGAAATGAAGTTCTGAATACATGAAGAAATGTGATAAAAAAATAATTGAACTAGCATGAAATTGTGATACTCGTACTAAAACATGAGTGACATAATTTGTTTGACTCTAGCAAAACTTATCTCTAAGTTTGAAAATAAAGAAAGCCTGCAATTCAGGAATGCCATGGCTATTAATCAGTGAAAATGTACTGTATCAAGTGAACAGCATGTAGACATAGGGTAATAATTAGAAAGCTTACGATTGCTTTTTGGGGAGGCCAAAACAACAGTCACATGTTATAGCTTCGGCTTTTTGTCACAAACCTAACAGTGAGCCCACTGTTTCTCAAGCATTTGTAATGCTATAAGTAGTTTTATGATTTTATCAAAGTCTAGATTGACATGGCTTGGTAGGTGGGGTTTTGTTCTTAACCGATTTAAGGCCATAATTGTCTTCTACAGAGTTTAGGTAAATCATTCATTGTTCATTGATCATGTTTGTTTCTCGAGATATATAATTCCCTTCTAGTAATTTTTATTTCCTGTTTATTTTCCTCTGAGCTCTTGTTGACGCATAAGATGGAGAACTAAAAATTAAGACAACTAATTAAGCAAAACACACAGGATCAGGATGTCTATTGCGCTCCTATTTCCTATCCATGAGAAAAAAAAATTGTTAATTGAAAATTGAAAATGAAATACAAGTCAGGGTCATGCTTCGTGGCATTACTAGACTGGCCTGAAAGAACTAGAGTTCTAGAAATGAGGCTTTTTGTTTAATTTGGCCAGGTTCCAATATTGGGGAGTTGTTTTATGCTTGGTATTTTTCAATCACGTTAGTTGAACAACACAGCAAAATTTCAACCTCGTAGACAGCATATTAAGAATTTTTTTTTTAAATACATTATTGAACTGTCTCAATCATTTAAAATTTTTAATTTTTTTACACCTTTTCAAACAATAAGATACTTATATTTTTTTTATTTGTGTAACAAGTGTCTTCAATTAAGAACTCATATTAACCGAACAATTAATAGAATTTGGATCCAGAGCCTATAAATCAACTAATACAGAATTATTTAAACTTAACCAATGATCCCAAGTTTCATTTTTAAAAATTAATTATACTAAATACTAAAAGAAACACATTATGAATCTATCTAGTTTTAGCAAAATTACCTCTATAAAAGAAATTTGTAATCTCCTAATAAAAAAGCCACGGAGATTAATTCAGTATCATATTTCTAATTTCGCAATAAAACACACTAAACATTTGGCTAATGATGGTTTAGAAAAGCATGATGAAGATAAAGAAGAGAGAAAAAAGGATTTGAGCTAGGGTCCATAATAAAGATCTTTTGGGCATGAATTTCAGAGAGAAAGAATTAAGAATATTATCCCATTGATAGACGAGTAATAAATATAAAGGGATTAGTGAGGGATTGGCCATACGTGCAAGTTATTTCAAAGTGGTAAAAGGGGAAGAAATAAAAAGAAGAGATGGCGGTGGGGCCCACCAGAGGGTGTTTGTCAGTGGGATGGTGCTGCGCACGAAAGCCGTCCAGAAATGGCTGTGCACACGTGCACGTGAAACAACCACTCCTCTTTTCTCTCTCTCTCTCTCTTGCCAACAACACCATTTATTAACTAAACACCACATTAATCTTCCCTTAATTCTATTCGCATGAGTGAGAGAATACTAGAATGCAATCAAGCATATATTTTTTTTAATATTGAAAAATGATATCTTATATGATATTCTTGAAAGTAACATCTCCAATAATATTTTTTTTATGTAAAACAAATGTCTCCTAAAATTTTAATGATATATACTAACATCAGTATAAAAGAATTTCATACTATTAATTAATTAAAATTCACAGCTCATAACTTTTAAGATATTTCTCATAAAAGTAACAAACTAATTAGTACATATTTTTTTCTCGTGTTCAATGATTTATATGTAAATACAAGAAGAGGGTTTTTTTTTTTTTTGGTATTTATCTTTTAGAGAGACGATTTTCTTCTAGACATAATCAAAGACTTGTTGAAAATTAAAAGATTGTTTAGTGCGGGCAAAGAAGGGTAGTTGGGTAAATGGGCGATACTGTAGCGCGACATTGATAATTACATTAAGCACAAAGTATAAAGCAAGCCAAACCGAGTCTTGGTTAATCACATGAGGAGCAAGTCATTGCCGTGTTTGACCTCAAAAATCAAAAACACGACACAAAATTCTCGGCAACGCAACTCACGCTGCCCTCAACAACACAAAAAAACTCAGATTTCATTCTCCTTTATGCTCCTCTCTCACCATTTTTCCGTTAAAAAGATTATTATTCTGATCGCTCAAAGAGATGCGAGGAACTAATGTAAATGATGGAAGAGCTGATAACAACAACACTTTAGATACTATAAACGCTGCTGCTTTTGCCATAGCCTCTGCCCAGAACCGCGTTTCCCAGCCTTCTACCCAGGTTTAACCATATTTCTGTTTTCTTCCCAAGAGTTTTGGAAAATAATTAACCAAAAATAATCTTTTTTTTTGGAGGGGGGTTTGGATCATTTTGATGCTTTAGACCTTTATTAGCCTTTTGGTTCTTTGGAGTTCTTTTCCTTGGTTTTTGTTATTTTATGTATTCCATCATTTTGTGTTGAACGTGGGCACTGTTTGGTCGAGTTTATTTTATAATTTGATTTATCTCTTTTCCGAAAAGAAGACATCTTTTCGTTTTCTTTTTTCCCCTTCTACGATTGCAAATAAAGTAGCAAACTTTTCGTCTTCAAAAGATAGTAAGTTCGTGAAAAAGAAAAAATAAAATTAATTGAACAATGTTAGGATTTTCCTGTGCTTACTTGGTCTTTTGCCTTCGGTATTAGCATAGCGTGTAAAGTCCGAACTCATCAGTTTTCTCACTCTTTCTGCTTTTAGTTGATATCAGTCGTTTTCTTGATTATTTAGTAGTAATAATATGGGAATATATTTTTGTTTAATTATGCAAGTCTTCTCTTTGGAGTCAGAACTTTTTACTTACTGAATTAATTTAATGAAAAGCAATAAGAGCATTATATGCATACTTTGCTGATAATAACAAAATAGTCTTCCTTTTATTTTTTGGGTATTGAATCTCTCTCACTTTTGGATAATCTGACGCCTCATACTTGTATGAATCTTTTACTTACTGAATCAATTTCCAAAGAAGTGACTTTTATGTGATTCCTTGCATTTTTCACTGGAAGAAGGGATGTTCAAGATGTAAAAACTACTGTGTATGTTTCTTATTCAATCTGGGGTCTATCAATATTAAAATTAAGGTCTGAATTGTATTTCATTTTGTATGCAACTAACTATAATGCATCAAGGGAATGAATACTTGTGATGTGTTCTGTGACTGAAACTCAAGTCAGCTACTTTTGGTTGCAGAAGAAAAGATGGGGGAGCTGGTTGGGCAAAATTGGGTGTTTTGGATATCAAAAAAGCCGAAAGCGCATTGGGCATGCTGTCCTAGTTCCAGAACCAACCTGCAATGGAGCTGATCCTGCTGCTAGTTCAAATCAAGCACCTAGTATAACGCTTCCCTTTGTGGCACCTCCCTCATCTCCTGCATCTTTCTTTCAATCAGAACCTCCCTCAACTGGTGTGTCTCCTGGTGGCCCTGCCTCAATCTTTGCCATTGGCCCTTATGCCCATGAAACCCAATTAGTCTCACCGCCGGTTTTCTCGGCTTCATCCACTGCTCCTTTCACTCCACCTTTCACCACTCCTTCTTCCCCCGAGGTTCCTTTTGCTCAGCTACTTGACCCCAATAATAAGAACGCTGAAACCTTTCAGAGGTTCCAAATATCTCACTATGACTTCCAATCCTATCAGTTTCATCCTGGAAGTCCAGTTGCTCAACTCATATCACCAAGATCCACCATCTCATCGCCACTCCCTGACTCTGAATTTAATGCCACTTTCTCCCATATCCTTGATTTCCCGATAGCAGACCCTCCCAAGCTTCTCAACTTAGATAGTAAACTTTCTGCTTGTGAAAACCGGAAGTCAAACCATGGTTCCGGGTCTCTGACACCCGATGCTGCGAGGTCCACAACTCAATCCGCTTTTCTTTCAAATCATTGGGTTTCTGAGATCAAAATGTCCCCACATCCAAGCAATAATCGCCTCAATGAGATTAGTATAAATCATAGAGTTTCCTTTGAGTTATCAGCCCAAAAAGTGCTAAAATCTCTGGAAAACAAGCCAGCAGCATCAGTGTGGACTAATGTGGTGTCAAAATTGAAAAATGATGCTCCAACAACTGACAAAGAAGAAAAATCCGTAGAAGCTGTGCTCGATGAAAAACAAGTAGTTAAAGAAGCTCACAATGATCAACCACTGGAAGAAATCACTTTGGGTGGAGAAAAGGCAACAACAACAGTTCATGAGAAGGATCAGTCCTTAACACTTTCTTCTGCTAAAGAATTCAATTTTGATAATGCAGATGGAGGAGATTCGCTTGCTCCCAATATAGTTGCTGACTGGTGGGCTAATGAGAAAGTTGCAGGGAAGGAGAGAGAGGCATCCAAGGATTGGTCCTTTTTCCCATTGATTCAACCTGGTGTCAGCTAACCAATATGGCTTCATCTATTTGGCATTGATTTTTAATTTTGTGCCTTGATGCTTGACAGAACCCAACAGCACACATCCTATAATATAGAATCATAGTAAATTAAGATTTGGAAGGCTAACACAGTGATGGGGTTCTTTTTTGAACTCAATGGCCCCGAAAAAATAAATAGTGAGTTTGCTTATTAATTATTATGTGTTGTAGTTTTCCCAGGTTTGGATTAGAAATAGCTGTACATTTTTAGCATCTATGTTTATATTATATATGTAATATAGTTGACTGTCATTATTGTTAACTAATGAAGACGATTATAATATATATGGCTGAAGATCATGATTCTTTTTATTATCTGGATACACCAAATTTGAACCTTGGTCCAAATTTGTGCGTGGGAGGAATAAGGAATTCAATCTTCTCGCTCACAGGTATCTTGAAAAGTGAATGTGGATACCAGACTTGTTCTATTTGACTATTTCAAACATTAAAAACTTTTAAAATATTTGCAACACATCCAACCAATGTTGGCAACATTTGTTGTTTTCTTAGATTTCGCTTTAGGAGTTAGTAATTTTCCGAGTGTTCAAATTTGCCATAGTTCAGTGTAGAATTGACAGATCCAACTCACTAATAATTGGGAGACAGATTCCCACATTTTGGACTATCATGCTCATGCTCTAAAGTAAAAGACATGTTACCTCAAATAAACAATTTTACTTTCTGTGGGTACATCAAAGTTCAACAAAACTTAACGAAAAAAAAATGTGAATGAGAAATGAAAAAGATAAATTGTCTGATAATACTTCCAATTTAACAATAATTCATACACCAAATTATACAAGAGAGAGAAATATGAGATGCATTAAAAGTGCTTCTGTTTTACCAAAAAAAGAAAAAAGTGCTGCTGTCCAAAATGTTAGCTGTTGTATAAATAACACATCATACCTGTTTTTAGCTGTTGTTTTCTAATTGTTGACAAAAAAATAAGTAGCTTGAAGGACTGGAAAAAAATAATCGGTTACACTAATTCAAACCAAACTGCACTAAAACTCTAATAACGTAAACCCTAAAATAACTTAATTATAACTGGCTTTTAAAACCGATCTTGGCTTTGAAACTGATTTCTACTAAACAGTTTTCTAAATCCATTTTTTTACAAAATTTATTTGTTTAAAGTTAATCTTGAATTAGTGCAAACCGATTTTAAAATAATTCTTTTCAGTAAAAAAAAAACATTTTAAATTTGCTTTGGTTCTGTACCAAAAAACTGTAAACTGTACAAAAAAAAATTGAATTTGGTTTGATTTTACACGACCAAATCGTACACACTCCTATAACTTGCGTTTTTAATTTCAGTAAAAAAAAAAGTTGCATTTTTAATTATTTTTTTTGTATAATTTTAGTAGCTTGAATTTTGGAACGTAAAAGGCCCAAAACGCCTACCTCAGTGTCCTAAATCAGCAACTTCAGGTCCAGTCCAGCACGACTATCCAGAGTCCAGACAAAACTTACCTTTTTTCGTAGAAGTTTCCATTTTTTGGGTCTTGTTTGCACGCTTGACCAATACATTTTATATTTACATTTATTGAGCAAAGCAAAATATCAATGTTTTTTTTAGATGATAAGCAAAGTATCAATCTTTAAATTATTTAATGCAACTAGTAGTAATTCCTTAAAAAAAACTTTATTATTTTTCTATACAATCAAGAATATATCTTAACTAAGGAACTAATTGTTTCGAAGCATAAAAAGTATAATAGTGAATTGTATTTTTCTCAAAAAAAATTCTCTACATACATGGTTAAAAATTAAACTATACAATATACTTATTAAAGGATCCAAACATTTATTAATTTTGTCATACTTGTTAGTAAACTAATTATTATCCGTTTAAGTAAAAAGTAAAATCTATAAGTTGTCAACTATTATTAATTATACTGACTAAACTAATACTAGAATTTTTATTTCTAGTTTCTACAATATTTTAATACATCTTCATGACATAAGTTTGTAACATTCGATCTGCTGACTATATGACTATAATTATTTACAAAAAAAAAATCTATAAATTATTCATTCTGCAGTCAAATAGCAACTTATCTCTGTCTCATTTCGCCCCTTTGATAACACAAATAACAATAATAATCGAAAACTTGGGCACCAAATTTGACCCAGCAAAAAGAGAAAACGTGCGGCAATACCCAAGGAAAGTAGAAAGATACTCGCCGCAATGGTCTGAATATTTGAGTCAATTCTGAATGTGGTTCATGTTCTGAATGCGGTCCATCTGGGCCGGCTAATTTTTGAAAGAGAAAAAGAAAACCACGTTGTTGATGATACTCTAGAAGGCTGGACCAACCTTGCATTGACCAAACCCGAGACTTTTGTGCATTGCACCTTCTAGAGAACCTCCACTCGTGGTCATGGCATAACAAAACCACCCTTTTTCTCACCTGTCACAGATCACAAATACTCCCTATATATATAAAAGCCTCTCACTTCCCTTCATCCTCACAACAACCCCCATTTCCCAACCACTGCTACAACACCACAAACTTTTCTCTTCTCTCTTTTCTTGTTTTCAAATCTCAGACGGAAGAAATAACAAACAAGAAATCATAGGAAAAATGCCACCTTTTGCCGGCTCCGAACCAGTTGGGTTCCCGAAGCCAGATTCCAACATAGTTTCCATTGACGTGGGAGGCCAACTGTTCCAAACCACGAAACAGACACTAACCTCGGCGGGTCCGAAAACCTTCTTCTCCAGAATTGCGGCGGAATCTTCTGGACTCCACACCCCCTTCGTAGACAGAGACCCAGAACTCTTCTCGCTCCTTCTCTCTCTTCTCAGAACCGGTAACCTTCCCTCAAAGGCCAAAGCTTTCGATCTCCAAGACCTAATCATCGAGTCTAAATTCTACGGCATCGAGTCCCTCCTCGTCAATTCCCTTTCCAACCCTTCTCAATTGGAACCTTTTAATCTCCAAAAATCGCTTCTTTTACCCTTGAACGGACGCGATTCCCCCTCCGCCCTCGCCGCCACCGCTTCCGGCGCCCTCCACGTCGCGCACGGCAGCAAGATCACCTCCTTCGACTGGTCCCTCCGCCGCAAATCCACCGTCCTGACTCAATTTACCGCCGTGGATTCCCTCCTCGCCCTCTCGCCGGCCCTCGCCGCCGCCGGCGCCAACGACTTCTCCGGCCTCCAGATCCTCGACCTCGAGAAGGGGCGCGTCAGGGAAACCATAAA
This sequence comes from Glycine max, assembly GCF_000004515.6. NCBI lineage: Eukaryota > Viridiplantae > Streptophyta > Magnoliopsida > Fabales > Fabaceae > Glycine > Glycine max. Next base: position 1,240,346 of record NC_038244.2, on the reverse strand, counting down.
TTGGGAAAACGTCACCAAATCCGGCTCCACCGTCCAAGCCATCGGATCCTCGCCGGAAAACATGTTCGTGAGCTTCGAATCTTCCCGCAGAAACTCGAATTCGATAATGGTTTACGATTTGCATACCCTAACACCCGTCACGGAGATCAGTCACAACGAGATCTTCGGCGCGAACATCGATTCGGCGATTCCGGCGACGAAGTTGCAATGGATTGAGGGATATAATTTGCTAATGGCTTCTGGATCCCACAGTGGGCCCTCGGGCGTGAACGGGAACATACGGTTGTGGGATGTTAGGTCCGGCAACGTTGTTTGGGAGGTTTCTGAGAAGGTAGATTGTTTTGCTGACGTGGCGGTTTGTGATTCGTTGTCGGTTATTTTTAAGGTTGGGGTGAATTCGGGGGAGGCATCCTACGTGGACTTGCGGAATTTGAGTAGCGGCGGTGAGAACGCGTGGGTTTGTCTCGGAGACAATAAAAGGAAAATTTTGAATGGGAAGAAGGAAGGGTTTGGTTGCAAGGTTGAAACGCAGGGGAATCAAGTGTTTTGCACCAAGGGTGGTGAAGTGGAGTTATGGTCGGAGGTTGTAATGGGGTCTGGGAACAGCAGTGGGAGGATCTTCAAGAAGAACTTGATGGGGAGAGTCAGGGATATGGGTGGGGCCAAGATTACCAATTTGGCCTTTGGAGGGAGCACCATGTTCTTGACTAGGAAGGATCAGCAATGTGTTGAGGTGTGGCAGAGTTCTTCTAGGGAATTTTGATGACTTTGTTATTTTCTTCAATTTTTTTAAGAAAGATGGTTGGTTGCATTCTGTAAATGAATTTGGCCCGCCTGTAGATTTTTTGAAAAGTTTGGTGAGGTACCAACTACCAACTTTGACATTATTTTCCTTTTGTTTGACAAATTGTTTTAATCTTTTTCTAAGATATCAATTACACTGCAGTCTATCATGATTCATGAACCTTACTGTCCATATTCTCTAATTCTTGTCATCCAATAAAAGATGTGGCCTTCAACTTGTTTTATAAATTTTTTATTTTCTACATCGACAAAATCTATGGTCCTATAGTTTGGTGCATCCATGCTCCAAGCTAAATGGGGTGGGTTGCAGAATCGTTCAGGGATGAAACCATGGTTTTCTCTCATCTGCTAAAGTTTGAAATTTAAAAATTGTACTTTTCAATAAAAATAAATAAATACAGTTTAATAAGTACATGGCTGATACTAATTTAGACATGTATTTCAACTTCATTTACTGGTTTAAAATTAATTGTATCAACTCTAAACCAATGGGATCACAAATTCTAACAACTTTATTCACCCTAAATTGATTTAGCTCTCGTTTGTTTGCAGTTAAAGAATTAAAAATAAGTGAATGAATAATAATCACATTTTATATTATATTTTAATTTAAAATTTTCATCTTAATTTATTTTTATTCTATTCCATTTTACTCTACCAAACACCCTACCTGTTAGATACCAAATTCTCCTTCTCAGTTGTGTTGATAAGAAAATGTTGAATCTGGTGTTTGTTTAGTTGTTAGTTGTTACTGTGAAGCCTTGTCAGTTGAGAAGCTTTGGTCGCTCTAAATCTGTTTGTTCTGTCCAACGAGGATTAAATGGATGGCCCCTTCCTTTGAATCATGTCCACAGCAAGGCCAGCCAACTCATATGGTAGCTAAGATTGGTTTTTCGTGTAATTGGACAACTCTTAGAATCAATATTGTTTTGTCCTTCAACTTGATTTTGCTAGAACTGAAAGCTAATCCAAGCACACTTTAACATTTCATATCAATTTCAAGTTTATGATGTTTGAGTTTTTTTTATTGACTTAATTAAATTTTTCATATCAGTAATATACGTTGTTTTTAGATTATTATCTAATGTTTATTTTTTTTCAATTAAGTATTTGAAAATTTTTTACATTTCACCTGAAAATTTTTTACATTTCATTTTATTATCGTTCGTTAATTTCTTGTGTGAGGTGTTAATGACAATATGTGATGACATGTCATTCTTTCTGTCACGTCATCATTTAACAGAAAGGAGACTAATGCTGAATAGTAAAATGAAACATAAATTTTTTTCAAATATTTAGTTGAAAAAAGATTAATGTTAAGTAGTAATCTGAAAACAACCTATATTACAAATATAAAAAAATTAGTTAAGTGTTTTTTTATTTTTAGCTTTAGTAAGATACTAGTTTTGTAGGGTTTTTTTCTCCATGGATTTGTAATTTCTTTGGGCTTTTGCACCTTTAATCCACAAAAAAAAAAGGTGTTGGCTATCCTATGAGTGCTGCTGCTGGTGCACCCAGCACTAACCACAAAAAGATAAAAATACCCCTTACAAATCAAGTTGATCTGTAAGTTAATTTTTAAGACTTACAGATCAACTTGATTCGTAAGAAGAGAAATTAATAAGGACAATTTTATCATTTTTAAAAAATGATGAGTGCACTAACAATAATACTGGTGGGTGCACATAGAACACTTCTATCCTATACGGTAGGGATCCCACCCTGATATTGTGAGAAGCACTGGGGCAAGGCTGCATAATTTCGCACGGGCTTCGCCTAGTTTTTTGGACCTTGGTCACTTGCCTTTCTACCTTTCCTTTTTTTGACAGTATTTTTTTTTTTTTGGTAAGAACTCTGTTGACAAAGTATTTACGGTAACAATTGTTTTAGGACCATTTTTTATGTAGTTGAAAATATATTTTTTCTAAAATTAAATTAAATCAAATATGGACGTTGCTGACTGGTAAACACTCACCTGTTTTCCGCACAAGTGAATCTTGAATGAGTAGATATTGGCGCAAGTTTTTGTATGTGGAAAAACCTTTGTTCGTTGCTTGAAATTGAAAGGATTAAGTGTATCTTTAATTCAGACTCTAACATCGATTTTAAATAAATTTGTACATGCTTGATTTCACATAGTAAAAAAGTTTAAAATAGATCCAAAATTGTTTCTATGTTAAAACAACTTCGGATCATTTTTGTGTTAGATTAAAAAATTATATTGAATTTTACTCATAATTTACTTTTATAATAAAATTATTTAAACATAAATTATTTTACTTTAAAATAAATGTTATTCAAAATAAAATTTATAAAATTAACTTTATCAATACTCATTCATATACACACTATGTTTATGTGGCAAAACAGGATATCCCAACCTTGTGAGCTAACTCGATTTTACTAAATTAACTTCGTTCAAAATCAATTTTACCAATTTGATATCTGACAAAAAAAAGTTCAATCTCAGTAGTAGTTTTTAGTTAAACAAACATGCTCATTGATTGGCAAAAGTGCAACGCTGGGGTCAGGAATCCAACACCAACGCGGTCTTAATATAAGCCCGTCCTCATTACTTTCCGACAAATAAAAAACCCATTTACAGCTCGATCTGGGCTCTTGGGTCGCGCATGGGACGACAAGATATCATTAATCAACGAACTAAGTATTTTACGACATTTTTCACACCCCGCCCCACAAAAAAAATCAAATGAATTTACACATATCCATTTCAAAACCTTCCACATTCCAATTTCTCCATCATATTCGATTCTTAGAATGGTCGAATAGTGATAAACTTTTAATACTTAGAAAATTTTCTAAATTACACAAACAATTGATTTAAAATCGGTACATAAAGAAATTGTTAAAGGTTAGTCATCCACGTTTGAATTAGGTTGATTCACAATGATATTTTTGAAACTTAGCCATGTCAATTTGGGGAAAAAAATCGGTACATAAAGAAATTGTTTAACGAAAAAAATAAAAAAGAGAAGTTTATTTGATTCTTAGAATAGATATCCTATCCAATACCTAAATAAAAAAAAAAAAAATCCTATCGTATATTTGTGTGGCATGAAAAGAATATGTATCAAACTCAATTTAGGTGAATCAATGTCTTCTAAGCTTGCTAGCTTGATACTGTAGCACGTGTGTAGTTGAGGACTATGCAGCATGCATGTGCCCTTTTAACTTTGCCTTCCTCCTGTCTGCAGGGTCCGCAAAACATTAACCATGTCCATATGGATATGGTCCTCTTGTTGTAATTTCTATAGCGAGGCATCCACTAATGTGTTTTCTTATGCCATAAATATTAAAAAAGTTGTTGAGAAGTACTGTAGTAGTGAATAATAATTCAACGTAATTGTTCTTTATTCTCTCATTGCATTGTCAAATGTCGTGGACTTTTAACCAACAAAAATATAACTAAACAATTCAACGTTTTGAAAACTGGAAAATGCTATTGGAGAAAATAATGTTAAACCGATTATGTGGCTACGCTAAACGCTTCCACCGCCCTCTAAAAACAGCCTCGACGGTGGATTGGACCCACTCACTCCACATGAACCTAAACACCCATTATTTCGCCTTCCAATTAATGCTCCATTACCATTGAGCACAAAGAATTCATTGCTAAATTCGGTGATTTTTATTCACAATATTCTACACTAAGAAACAAGGCATTGAATGTATAGTTAGTGATAACCATTTTATCGGCAACCGTTGCTGTATATTTAATTATTCCAGTGACTTTTGACAAAACTCAATGCTAGTATTAATTCTTACTCTATGCATTTTCATATTATTGGTTCCTACCTATCCTGAAAAAATGTTTTCTTAGATTATTCTTTTACTTAATTCTTCTTCGTATAAAATATATTTGTATTAGATTGTTTTAATGTACCAAAAAAACATTAATTTATTTGAGCAAATTATCAATTTAATCCTTGAAATTATAATAAGCACTTAAATTCATAAGTGAAACTAATCAAATGACAAAATGGTTCACGAGATTGTGAATTATCAATCAATTTAATGATTGAAATTGTAATGATCAATCAAATTGATTTTGAGATTTTAAAAAAACATATTGTAAAATGGTCCTCGAAATTATAAATTATCCATCAAGTTATTATAACTAGAATCAATTGTTGAAATGATTGATTGCTTAAAATTGCTTTAAAAATTGGATGATTGTTATATTTTCAATACAATGAATACTTTTTTTTAATAAAAAACATCATATTTGATTTTGTTACCTTAACAAATGCGATATTGATTGTATTTTCTTATTCTTCAAAGAAGACCATTTTACAATATATAAAATAATTATTACTTTTTTTTCAACTTTGTTTAAATCATAAACTTAATTATTTAATATTATTTTAGTCCTTAAAAATATATTAACATTATCATTTTAGTCTAATATTTTTTGAAGAGTGATGCTATTTCGTACGAATAAAAATTGTATTTTGAACAAACATGTTTGATGGAACATTGGAGCGCACTTCAGGCACAAAAGGATGGCTTACTCGTATTTGCTCCTGTCTCATTATTTTTGCTTACAGGAAATAATATATTTTAACGATATCTTTTTTTTTTTTAAGCCTAAAACTTGTATTAATGATCAGAAATAAAGATATACAAAAGACCGTACAAGTTGTACAGTTAAACCTAAGAATCTGATTATGATTTTTTATTTATCAGTAAATATTAATTTATTAATGTTTATTAAAAATATTAGTGAAAATCACAACCTTTCATCCTCTTTTTTAATTAATCGATCAATCTTATATTTTCATAAATCTAATCTGACTATGATGATGATAAAAGAACACTATAGTGTCAAAATATAGCAGTAAATTAAACTTCTCGTACTATCCCAAAATACAAGCCGAAGGTTCTACACACGAAGATGAGAAGAAGAGTGGATGCTTGAGGCCCATATGTTAACGATATCTTGTAATTTGTATTAGTTCCACACTTCCACTAGCTAGGATCGTATTTTCTGACGAGATCATCATTTCTGGCCTTTTGTTGATACGTTGTTCCTTTGAGATGCATCACAACAAAAAGAAAAAATCTCCCTTGTCTGTTTTATCAACTGCAGCGTGAACCAATGTAAAGAGACAAAAAACTTCTCAATCAAATCCAAACTGAAATTTGTTTTCAGACAGAGTTGGCAATGATTCTGAGGTGGAATAGGTAGGAATGATATCACAACCTGGATATACAAAATACAAAAACGTAGTAATACTTTAACAACCTAATATTTTAGACACATCATTGAAATCTTTTTATTTATTTTGGATAGTATTTTCCTTTTTCTTATCATATCGGATACTTATTATACTTATCATTTTTTTTCTCTAGATGTTCATTAACATATGAAGAGTCCAAAAAACATTTTCCATACTAAAATGTGTGTGGTGTTCTTATTGATTTAATTAAGATAACTAGCTAGACAGAATATTCAATCACCATCCCTAATGGTGTGTTCAGTTGAAGGAAGGAGAAAAGGATGAAGGTTTTGTGTTTGCATGGGTGAGCTTTACTGGGCCAAAAACATTACTCAAAGTGGGAGGAACAGAGAGAGATGACTACTTTTTTATATATAATTTGTGATATTTAACAAAAATATATCCATATCATATATAAAATATTCTAAATCTAGCAGTTTAAACATTTTTTAAATTACCTTTTATTAAAAACTATATAATTTACTTATCTTTCGATCTATTTTTTTTACTAGCTAGTTTAAACAAGTTAGTGATTATTCTTTTTACTATTTTTTTATCTTATATCTATTCAAATGTCATTTCTTGTTTAGTTTATTGTTACTATATTCCTCATTTTTAATTTCCTTTAAACAATCGTATACTCCCTCCCTCTTAACTCAATTACAAGCAACAAAAAAAAAGTTTGGTAAACTCAAATATAAATAAATTTTAACAAGTGGCGTCCTATTTAATAATGTCATATAAAAAATATCCTTCAATTAATTAAGATTTTATTTTCAATGATTATTTTTTATTATTGATATCAAGTACCAATGGAAAAATATTTTTAAAAAATCATTTTTAAATATAATTAATAGAATTAAATAATATATATTTGATCCTTATACTTTTTAGTCAAACTTAATTTTAGTTTTTATACTTTTAAATCAATCAATTTAATCCATATACTTAAAAAAAATGAATTTAATCTTCAACTAAGTATAACTTTGCTTATACAAATTCTTCTTTGGATTGGAGAGTTATCTAATTAAGGCCTATTATTCCAGCTGTCTTGCACACCATGTTACTAAATTCACTCTAAAGCATAGAATTTAAGTTAATAGTCCATGCCTCTCGTGCTAAGAGCTTATACTATATTCAAGAGTTCGTGCCTTATGGGTGTACTTTGATAGTAAGATTGTAACTACCATACATCCAAGTCTTATAAAAAGCAAATTACCTCTTATCACCTAAGTAGATTCTCTTTCCATATGTTATCACTCTATTAATTCACATTGAAATATCTTTACCTCAACTTTCACTTTGGCCAAACTAACACCTTCATCATTTCCATTAAACTTTCAGGTATAAAAAAATGGCCAGATCATCAAGAGTGCTGTTATTACTTATACAAGATAAAACAAATAACGTCATACTATATTCTCTCTATTATTAAAACACCATAAACATAATTCTTTAATTTCTAAAAAGAACTATCTATGTAATTGCATTTAAAATTTGGTTTTCATAATAAAATAATTTATTTTCTTATATTATTAGTTAATTATTCGATCAAATTAATTGATTTGAAAAAAAAACGTGTTAAAATTTTTCATTTATCCTAAAATCTACACTACTTATATTATCAACTTAATTATTTTTAAATCCATCTATATATTAAATAAAAGTATATGTTTTTTGTAAATGAATTTATTAGTGTATTTTATTCGAATTATGACAATATCAGTTTTTTTGTTTTTTCAATTTGAATTATTTTATGTTAATTTTTTTAGCCTATCCCGTGCCACCGTCTAGTCACTAGTGTGCTGGATGGATGTAAGCCTTTCAACGAGAAATGTTGTTAGCATCTTAGAGTCTTAGTAACTTAGTTTCGGTCTATTTTTTAATCCAAATAATATTAATTTTATATTTTTATAATTCAAAAATATATAAATCAATTAGTTACATAAATATATTTTAATTTATAAATGTTACTTAAATTAGAAAAAGTATCTGTGAAATGCACAAAACACTTTTGGTTTCACTAAATTTAAATATAACAAGTAGACGAATTAATGTTCAAAAGTCAGAATTGTTTAGACTTTAGAGTTAACCGAAGATAGCATAGCATCAAAACAGATGTATTTTTGTGGCAAATAAATGTTGCTGTTGGTCACTAATTTCAACCCAATCACGTGAGAGCACCGAGCTACCACCCATTTATGCAACCATAGAAACGCAAATTTTAGGGTATGTTTCATTTTCTGAAAATTGTTTTTTTTTTTAAATTTAAATTATGAAAATATGTTTGTTTTGACTTTTTGTTTTCTGTTTTCATGAAATAAAAATTTATGATATATTGATTTCTTATCTTTTTGTATTTTTAGATTTGTTTAAAATTATATTCATTGTTACCGCAATTTCCTTTTACCCCAAATAAGATTTCTGTTTTCAACTAAAAACACTAACGAGAATTTATTATTTTCATTTTCTGATTGTTTTCTATTTTCATTTTCACTGAAAATGTTTTTAGAAATCTAGCCAAACACATTTTCATCATTATTTTTTGTCTCGGGCCCAGTGAGGGGGATCGAAAATAATGGATTACTTCATTTACTTGATTTTTTTATTATCTTTTTCTATTTTTTTAAAATAAAATAAAATAAAATTTCACATATTTGACCACGCCTATTCCATACCCACGGCCACGGGTCTTCTCTGCAGTTGGCACCTAGTACTCTTGTTAAGTACAAAATTATAGTTTTCTCATCCAATCTTAATTATTCATTCACTTGTATTTCCTTCATTGAATGCTAGAATTAAAGGCAAAGAAACACTTTATGTCATTAGTGGGTGAGAACTCTCTTTCAAGAAACACTACAGTATCAATTTCTTTATTTTGTTATAAACACTAGCAATTTATTTGGACGTAATTAAATGTTAATAAGTGGACGAAAGTTTTTGATGACTATGCATTTTTGGTGGTGTTTTTTCTTCTTTCAGATTAAGGTATTTTTTAGTCAATAGCTATAAATTATTAATTGTGATGGAGTTTGTTACTAATATATTAAATGTTTTTAATATACTTGTTACAATTATTTAATAATATTTTTCAAAAAAAAATTATCTGTTATATTTTTGCTAAAAAAAATATTTAATTTTTTCATAAGTAATTTTTTGGTTTTAATTACTAACCATTTTCTTGAGAATGTTATGTTTTAATAGAAGGATATTTTTAATTCTTTAACTATCGTACCGAAGAGAATACTTTAAAAAAACATAGTATAATAAACTTTTTTAATTATGTGAGCTGTAGTTCATGTTTAATAAAGTTTCATAAAATTAATCTAACAGTACAAAATACGTTAATATATAAATGTTATGATATGCAACTTTTTTTTTAATATAAAAAAATCGAGACGCACTTTTACATTAAAGACTAGATTTAAAAGTAGGGATGCTAAAATGAAAATTTTACTATTTCTGAGTATGTGACTTGAAAAATTGTTGCTCATCTTATTTATTGGTGGATTGGCGGATGGCCTGTCAAAACATAAAATGGAAGAAATTGAAAACGGAAAACTTATATAAACTAAAGAAAATTAAAATATAGTTTTAGATATTTGTTAGCTACTATCCCATCTATCTGTCCAGCTAATAATTTTTAACTATATTATTTATCTTATTTATAATTTAACTGATCTAACTATTTTGTCATTAATACTAATTATATCAACATAAAATTAATAGACAAACACATCTATATATCTTTATTGATCATGATAAAAATTATTATAATTTAAAATCCTGGGTCCTAAAAACTGTCACCTTCATACAAAAATTAAACTAAAACCCTCAATTCTACACTGTTTTTTTATTGTCTTTTACCTAGTTTTAAAAAAATAATCTAACCTAGCAAACTGATCCGTCCTATCCTTTTCCAAATCTCCTTTTTAATTAACAAGTTAAAATGGGGTGAGACAAATAGACTGATAGGTTGAATACCTCTGACTTAATTACTTCAAAAAATGTGAGTTTAACATCAAGAAATATGGATAATTATATGTTTTCATGTTGAATTAGGGTATTTTTCTACCAAAATTCAATGACTAATCAATCAACGTATTGAAATTCATTTAAAATGATTGAATTTTCTCAACATTCATATGAATGAGTTAAACATCAAATTCATACTTTGTTACTTGTTATTATATGAAACGTTGGGGTGTTATATAAAATATAAATGTACAATTTATTTTAGGGTATATGGGAGAAGAAAGATGAAATAAATAAAAAGATAAAAAAAAGAAAATAATAAATGTGATAAATGATATAAGAAAAATATTAAAAATAAATAAATACATATTTATAAGAATAATTTGTTTAATTTCTTCTTGATAAATAAGATCTTTTATTTCAATCATATTTTTTATCTATAAAATTTAAACTTAAAATCTTATTTAAAAAAATCAAACTTATTATTACTCAAATGAATAATTTATTGATATCTTAATTGACTAATTATGTATATTATTAAGGTAAATCCTTTATTCTAATTGAAAAATACCTTTAAAATTGTATGTAAGTTTTTTCTTTTGCCTTATCGAAGGAAAAAGAATAGTTTGTCTTAACTCTTAATATGCCCAACGACCTCGGTGGGCATTAATGAGGGTGGAATCACAAGCCACTGGAGCTTACTGACACGAGAAGAAAACGCATGCAGCTTAAACCATTGAAATCATCAACAACACCTAGCATTTCCACTCCTTATTAATTGTCCTTCAATTCTCTGGGCTTCACTACTATAAAACACTTTTTTTTCTCGTTTCCCTTTCGCTCACACAACACAACTCCTACCAACAAGGTGCTCTGCTCGTTCACTCCTCTCTCATAGTACGTGCCTCCATCTCTCAACACTAAATTACTTGCTTCTCTTATTAATCTCACAATATTGCTCCTTCTTCTTCTTCTTTTTTGCTGATTGCCCTTGAACCCTTCAAGTTTCAACACATTGTTCACACTCACAATAATTTGCATGCAACAGATCTCAATTATTCACCAATCAAAACCACCTACACAATTATTTATTTATTATTGAACACAACAATTTATCTATCACTCCCTTTTTAGCACACTTCAATACTACCTAACACACCTAGGGTTTACTTTACTTTAATTAAACAAACCCTTTTTTAAAAAAGAAAAAACTGGTACTGATACGTACATTTGCTTGGTGATGGTAATAGCAGCCTCTGGCTCCTCCTCCGGTGAAAGAGGGTGAGAAGAGGAGTTAGCAAGCAATTTTTGTTTCTTTTGGGAGTTGGGACCCCTCACTCACATGGACGCATCAACGGCTTTAATGATCCTATCCGCAATAGCGGCCTATTTAATATGGTTCACCTTCGTCACTCGCTCCCTAAAAGGTCCACGTGTCTGGCCCCTATTCGGCAGCCTCCCTGGCCTCATCCAACACGCCAACCGCATGCACGACTGGATCGCCGACAACCTCCGCGCGTGCGGCGGCACGTACCAAACCTGCATCTGCGCCCTTCCCTTCCTCGCCCGTAAACAGTGCCTCGTCACCGTCACGTGCGACCCCAAAAACCTCGAGCACATCCTCAAGCTCCGCTTCGACAACTACCCCAAAGGCCCCACGTGGCAGTCCGCGTTCCACGATTTGCTCGGCGAAGGCATCTTCAACTCCGACGGCGACACGTGGCTGTTCCAACGTAAAACCGCCGCACTGGAATTCACCACGCGCACTCTGCGCCAAGCCATGGCGCGTTGGGTGAACCGAGCCATAAAGCACAGGTTCTGCCCCATCCTAGCCACGGCTCAGAAAGAAAACAAATCAGTGGATCTTCAAGACCTCTTGCTTCGGCTCACTTTTTGACAACATATGCGGCTTGGCTTTCGGCCAAGACCCGAAAACCCTAGCCGTGGGGCTCCCCAGATAAACGTTTTCGCTCTCTCCTTCGATCGAGCCACCGAGGTCACTCTACAGACGCTCTATTTTACCCGAGATCTTGTGGAAGCTGAAGCGATGGCTCAGGCTCGGAATGGAAGTGAGCCTGAGCCGGAGCCTGAAACACATCGACAATTACCTCTCCCACATCATCAAGAACCGCAAGCTGGAGCTTCTGAATGGCACTGGGTCCCACCACGACGACCTCTTATCCCGCTTCATGAGGAAGAAAGAATCCTACTCTGAAGAGTTTCTCCAACACGTGGCACTCAACTTCATCCTGGCAGGGCGCGACACGTCATCGGTCGCTCTAAGTTGGTTCTTCTGGCTCTGCATTAAGAACCCGCATGTGGAGGAAAAGATCCTCCACGAGCTCTGCAGTGTCCTCAAGTTTACACGTGGAGATGATATCTCCACGTGGCTCGAGGAGCCTCTGGTGTTCGAGGAGGTAGACCGCCTGGTCTATCTCAAGGCAGCTTTGTCTGAGACGCTGCGGCTGTACCCCTCCGTCCCGGAGGATTCCAAGCATGTCGTGAAGGATGATGTTTTGCCTAATGGGACTTTCGTTCCGGCGGGTTCGGCAGTGACCTATTCAATTTACTCGGTTGGGAGGATGAAGTTCATTTGGGGAGAGGACTGCCTCGAGTTCAAGCCTGAGCGGTGGCTCTCTCCGGAAGGGGACAAAATTCAGGTGCAAGACTCCTACAAGTTTGTTTCGTTCAATGCGGGACCTAGGCTTTGTTTGGGGAAGGACTTGGCTTACTTGCAGATGAAGTCAATCGCCGCTGCGGTGCTCCTGCGCCACCGCCTCGCCGTCGCGCCGGGTCACCGTGTCGAGCAAAAGATGTCACTCACACTGTTCATGAAGTACGGTCTCAGGGTGAATGTGTACCCAAGGGATCTCAAACCGGTGCTGGAAAAGTTAACCACCACCGAGGGTGCTATTACTGTTGGTCAAAAGTGATTTTGATTTGGTTAATTAAACAGATAGATACATCATCGGTTTAAATAAAGAAATAATATTAATTATAAGAAATTTATATATTACTTAATATAGAATATTGACGATGATGTATCATTTCATCTGTGTTAGTTTAATTTACGTTGTCTGTATAGATGAAATTTCCCTTTACTCACAAGTTTCTCATCTGATGATGAATACTATTTATGTTTTTGTAAACATTTTGATGATTAAAAAGTAATGCTGCTGCAGTTCGGGAAGCTATATTTGTGCTGTAATTTATCATGGTGGGTGTCTTCACAAACGGCAACTATTTGGTGACACCGATGTAGTTTAATTTTTTATTCGGAACTCTAGCGTACTTGCCTAGTTAAAGCCCTAGCTTGTGGTCTCTGTCACCATAATATAATACAGATCACTGAGATCACATTCGTAACGGCCACATTTCCAGAATTGGGATGTTTGGTAGAAGGTAGAAACACGGATCACTTTTTAGTTGCATTAATTGAAGAGGATTTATTTGAGAATTTGAATCGAATTAATTTAGTTTGATTCAGTTAATTCGTTTTTTCACTTTAAATTTGAATCAAATATTGTAATTAGTTCAATCATATATTTGGGTATGTTTAGTAAACTAACTTATAAATAGGATTAAAAAAAAACTTATAAATAAGGGTGGGTAGAAAATAGGCTAGACGGTCCGTTAGGAGTGCACAGCCTCATCCGACCTCACTTGTTTATTAAAAATGACAAGCTTAATTTTTTTTAAAAGATGTTTTAATTAATAAATCAAACTTTAAGAAAGTTTATTAAGTTTGATATATAGGTTGGTCAGTTTATATAACAACATATATATAATATTGATAAAGGCTTAAACTCTTAAATATTAATGTTGTTTAGTTTGGTTAAGGTTTTTTTAAAAAATAAAAAATAAACCAAATTAATCCCATCATATTTGAATTGAGTCAGGTCTATTGATTAGATCTATCAATATAATAGTAGAAAATAAAATAAAAAGAAAGTTGATGAATAGTCTCAAAAGTCATAATTATAGCATATATTATATAAAAAAATAGATTTATTTACGTGTTTGGGCCAGTTTCATATTCCTTGTGTCAAGATTAAATACTCAAATTGATTTTTTAAGAGATATAAAATTAATTTTCTGACAAAATGATAAGAAAAAAAATCATGAATTTAATTTTTTCTGCTAACAAAAAACGTAATAATTATTAATTAATTAACATGTTGATAAAAAACTTTGTTGGATCATGTGTTATTAGTGTAAATTTTTTTATTAATTTTATCAATGACTAGTCTAAATTGATATTATTAGATTTATCATTTTAAAATTCAAATTAAACTATTGGTCTAAACTTGCTCTCCCCTTTCAATTTAGTTCAAATTGAATAGTTCATCGGGTCAACCTTGACCCATATCCATCCCTCAAAAACATTTTTTTTTATCTAACACAATATTATCATTCTGTCTTTTTTGGTGAATTGGTTATCATTAATTGTGTCTCGCAGATAAATTATGTAAAAATTAATACGTGATAATGATGAGTTTTTACAACAAGTTTTACAACTTTTTTTATTTCTTTATTATGTTAATTATTTTACCTCATATTTTCTCTTTTTTACTTCTTATTTCTCTCATAAATTACAAGAAATATTCTAAAAACAAGATTAGTTAAGAATATATGATCCTTAAGGGTTAAGCAAACCCCCACATTTCTCTTCTCGAATATTTAATCCAACATGTATATTTGAACTTAAAACTATTGGTTAATTAAATTTAAATAATTACATATCAATTGATCATCTATGCTTTTGGTAATACATTATGATAGATAATTGTTACTTGTATAAACATGAACAATTCTTCCATTGTCACATTAACAATCAACTTGCTCCAATCCTGAATTTTAACAAAAACGGATTCTTATATGTGATGATCGGTTAAGCTTCTCTAGTTGAAAATTCAGAGTGCAAGCTTCCGTGGTCAAATTAGTCTTTGTCTTAGCTGAAATTACGTGCAGTGATACATGACCTCAATCTTCTTTTAAATGAAACATGCAATGGAGTTAATTATTGACGGCCTCTGATTTGGAAGTGTTCCTATAACAGGGGCATATGGGTTGATGACTTGATCGATGTCATTTAGATTGGTTAACCAACATATTGTGAAGGGATAATATTAAACCCAAAACATTGATTGTGGGCATGATTAGCTAGTAGTTAAAATTAACTACGGAAAACATAAATAAATCAAGCTTACCATAACTAGATGGTTAGCTCAAGAACAAAGCTTACCATAACTGTTTAGTTAGCCTCAAGAAGGTGAGATACTTGGGATGACTTTGTATCTGATTCAATGATTCAGAATGAAATGTTTTAATGGATGACGATGACTTGGAGTATGTATTATAAAATTAAAGAAGATTCTGTCAAATGGTGTCATGTCACGTGTTAATATTAGAGTAATTTTAATTTTGTGTTTAAAACGTTTTTTTTCAATGTTGTAAACAAAAATAAATAAATTATTTGATTTGCTACTTTTCTAAACACTCTTGCTAACTAAAATTATTTTGGTGATTATATAGTAACGAATTCTATAAGGTTAAAATCTTATTATGGATAGAAATGTGTTGATGAAAAAATAGAGATGTCACTTGTATATTATTCGGTCAATAAAGTTAAAAATAATAAACAAGAGAAAGATTAATAACGACTTTTATATATATGGAGTGTTTTTAATAAATAATTCTTAAATAGTTTATGTTGAGCAAGTTAATGTTGTTGATTAAGTATATTTTAACAAGAGAAACATGATTTTTTTTTCCTTTTATTCTAGATAGGTAAAGTTTGACACGTTATTTTAATTAACTTTTAACATATTTTATTAGTCAAAGAATTAACTTCCATTAGTTTGATAAATAAATTATTTTAATAGATTATATCATTTGTTTATTTAAATTTAAAATGGTTTTCTTAATGAACTAAATTTCAAAAGTATATATAATTAATTTATTCAACTAATATTATGATAAGTTAAATTTATAATCAATAATCATTGATAACATATGGTTTATTCTAAAAACGATTAACCTTAAATTAATTCATTTTTATTTATCTAATTATATACATAGTCTGTCAGGGGCATATCAGCCTCCTTTATTCGACCAAATAAAAAATTAATTTTACATATAATTAATTTATTACATCCCGGTTGACAAGGAACTTTTCTATCAATTTCTAACCAAGAATTTGATGGTTGACATTCATGCACACCCAGAACTTGATGGTTATGCTTAATGCCGACATGTCACTTGAAAAAACGGCATTTATTACATCTAATATAATCATATATAGATTCAAATAAAAAAAAATTCAAAAACATAAAAGGATTCATATTATGTAATAAATAATAATAATTAATATTGTGTAATAAATATACACAGTAATCCCGTGCAATGCGGAAATTACATATATAGTTCTACATATTTTCTACCATGTAAGTCATTTTCATGGCAAAGAAATTTAGTAACCCCAAATTAAGGTCATGTGCCCTCAATCCACAAAATTAACCAAACATGGAGTGTCGCACTCCAGATCGCGAAGGGTTGGCAAATCGAAATATAGCTATTAACATCTTGCAAAGTTTAATTTGTCTTCTTGTAACCATGCAATGCAATAATTATAACAGAGACAATATTGTGTTTGGTGTAGTCTTGTAGAAACAGGCAATCAAAAGTCGAAACTAAAAACCCCCACCAATATAATGCAGAACAATCGTACATGTGTATAAATTTTTATTTAACCCTCATAGAAGTCTTTTCTTCGGACAATGGAGGTGCTCTCTCTGGATACTTTCATCACAGTTTCATGTGACTGTGTGATGAGTGACATCGTTTCTTTTTTGTTTTTAAAAACTAAAAAAAATAAAATTCAAACTACAAACTAAGAGTTGATTACATTCCAAAAAAAGAAAACCTATCTTTGGAGGTGTTGTCCCCACAGGCCCGAGTAAGATGCAAATGTTGATTACATTCCAACTAGGTTTTATGTCACGAGATTTTAGAAGGATTTGAAGCTACTCGGATAAATTAATGATTCCTCTAATAAATAAGCAACCCTACATTTCATAAGACTTTCATAATGAAACTTATCTAATTTCATTTAATAGGATATGTCTAAAAGTTTTCATAAGTTAATCAAGCCTATAAAACTTTGTAAATAAAGTTATATGATAGAAAAATTTAATCTAATTGTAGATTTTATGATAAAATCATATAATTAAAATGACTGAATAATACAATAATAAAGATAATTTACACGGATGTAATTTGATCTATTTCCTATTTAAAATATAAACAATATTTGTTATTTATTACACATATAAAATATCTCAATTATCTAAACTTTTTGGTGCATAGAATCATCTTATATTATAGCATGTTAATATCTCATTATTTCAAGTAAAATTGGATTTAAATTTATTAAGTGAGATTTTAAGTTTGAATCTTGTAAATAAAAAAAAATTAGAAGAGAAATCATATTATAGGTGGTCAATCAAATATTCAACAAGATTAGTCTCAAATTAAAACTTTCTGAATAAAAAAAAGTGATTAATTTTTTTTGCTAAAAATAGTTAATCAAGATCTTTGATATGAATTAATCATTAACATATTTGTACTACAAACACGATGAACCAAAAAAATATGTATAATATCATGTGATTTAATGATTATATTAATTGAATAGACCATTTAGAAAAACAATTATCAGTAACAAAAAAAGAAAAACAATTATATTTATAAAACATATATTTTGTATTAAGGATTCTTATTCCTATGTATGTTAAAATATCCATATTACCTTAGTAATTTTTTTTTCTGAATTATATTCCCTTATTAACTTCAAAATGTTTAAAAATAGAAAATAATTTTAAAATATCCATCTAAAATTTATTACATTATTCAATAATAAAAAATATCTAGTCAACGTGAAAATAGAAAAAATATTTACCATTAATAGCATCAACATCGTTTATTATATTCTTTACAAAGTAAAATTTTAAAGATGCAATTAAAGATATAAAAATGACCTAGGGTGTGATTGACCAATTTTTTTAAGTTTAAGCAAGAAATAATAACTAAAAAAAAGTTGTTTGTTATTTTTTCAATTTTTGGTTTAAGAACTCCTTTTAAATCAAAAGTTGCACCTTAAAAACTCCTTTTAATTTTTACTTAAAAAAATAGTGTTATTTTTTCAATTTTTAGTTTAATAACTTAAAAAATATTTTAAAAAAAGCATTAGTTTTATCAAAAACTAGTTATCTTGTCCAATAAAAATATATTTATAAATACTTTCATAAAATTAATTTAATTTACATAATTTTTTTAATGATAATAAAATTAAAATATAAGTACTCAATATAATAAAGTTTTTTTAAATATGTTAGTTAATAAAATTTTATTTGCATCCAAAAGAGTATAGTATAAATATTAAATATATTATATTTAAAATGTTATGAGTAAAAAAGTAGTATATTTGTGTTAATTAATATGTTAATATTTAATGCAGTTAAAAGATATATGCAAATATTTAATATTATAAAGTGTTTTTTTATAAACCGTCCTTTATTTATTTTTTGTGTTAAAGATGATATTAGTATGAATTAGCTTTTGTCAAGAATATTAATTAATATTTATTGAAGATCGTGAGTGTACACAAAATAAATCAACATAATTTATTAAGATTCGAGCTCTAAATTATTTATTTAAAGGATACAAACAAATATTATTTATGTCTTAGTCCATCTTTTATCCACTAGAATAAAATTTAATGTGATTATAGAAAAGAAAAATTGAACTCAATAACACTAGTGAAGATAAAATAACCAAGCTTCATAGGTTATTAGTCACATATGTTAGATTTTTGTCACATAAAAATGAGACAAAAAGTTAAAAAAAAAAATTCGTGCAACAAAATTAATTTGAAAATAGAGCTAATGAATAAGCCACTTTTTTTTTTTCGCACAGCAAAAAATATTTCATTAATTCATAACATAAAAGCTAAACTTTTTGAGAAAATTTGTTTATTTGTTAGTTTATTTAAGAGATAATTTTTCATCTTTTCTTTCTTAGAAGATAAACTTTTATTTTAAGTATTTTTATATAACAGCATTTGACTTTCTTTCTCCTTTGACTTGATTCTCTTTAAAAGGACAAGGAAAGTCCAAAACAAGTTGCATCAAACAATACCTTAAATTATCTATTACCGATAATGAATTTGGTTTGCAACTTATTACCGCACAAGTATCATCTTATAAGATTTTTTTAAAAAATTTTATTTGGATGTATTTATAAATTTTCACTTTGATTTAAAAACATTAATGGATATTCTCTAACTTGATTAAAAAAGGAAAAGAAGAAGCGAGAAAAACAGAAAAGAAGTAAAGAAAGAAAGAAAAAATTTCTTAGTTAGAAAGTCAGCGTAATATCTGAGTTGAATATCTGATTATTGAATATGAGATAAACATTCTCTAGTTAGAGATGCACTACAATACCGTGCTCGTGCCTAATCACCAATTCCCTAACCGAACGATGGCATGATTCGTGATTCATCTTACGCCTCTTTGTACCATTTAACGGTCAGATCCCTACTACGACGTTGTTCCCACGCGTTCATGCACCGATCGGATACATTTTAATGTTTTATTTAATTCAAAGTTGAAATAATTAAAAACTCATTAATTATTAATATTATTTTATTTGGTACATTAATTATTAGTATTATTTAATTAGTTTCTCTCACTACACTTAACGCTCAGGGGAATAATAAGTTAATAAGACTAAACTGAATTGCTTTGTTTTGTACTTGTGTGTTTCATGGCTCTCTTTAACTTCTCGTCACTGTGTCTGTGATGAACGGGTTCATATCTTCAGTTCAGCAAAGTGTCAATGTTTTGGTGCTGAAGAAACATATCGGTGAGAAAATGTAGGTTTACGGTGTCGTTTGTTCTTGTTTGATTTCTTGTGCCGGTTTGAATAATAAGCTATGTATTTTGAAACCTATCATTGTGAAGGATCATTTGCATGCTTGCTTCTGGAATTTGAAATTGTTAAGTGTCGGTTACTGTTTTATGTTTAGGAATCGGATTTCATTTTTCATTTGCTGCCGCTGTTTTGTTGATTAGTTGCTGCTGCTGGCATTCCTAGTGTGTGCGATTTTGAGTCGATTTCTTCGTGAATTTTGTTGTTTACGATATCGTTTTCGTTTCGGAGAGTTTGTTAAACAAGTAGATATGAGTTGAATGCCTCTACGATTCTGTGATCGGTTCTTTATGCTTCGCATGTGCTGATTTTATGTTGTTAAGCAATGTTATCTGCTAGTTGTGCGTGTTTAGAGCATAATTATACTATCTGGCTTGAAAACAAAACTGAAAGAGAGAAAATAGAAGAAAAGGACTAGATAACTGTGTGTGCGTGTGCTGGAAAGTGGCAAGTTTGTTCTCAAGAAAGAAATGAATGTTTCATTTGTTGCATTTTACGACTCATTGTACGTTAACAAAGAGGCTGGAAGTATTCTGGCAAATGTTTATTACATGTTGATTGCTGTGCTTAGGTAAAATGCTAAATTCTCTTTTGAATTATCCCACTTTAGGTAATTGGAATCGGGGTTTTAAATTGCGTGCTACAGTGACGTAGTGGTGTGGTCCTGCTACAGGCCTGCCGTAGTGGAGCGGTTTAGAGTAGTGGCCAAATAGTGGGCTGAATACCGGCCGTGGTGGTGCTATGTACTGATTCCGAAAAAAGCCCTCTGAATAGAGACATTAGGTCTTTTTTGGGATTTCAATTTTCAAAAAATGAAATCTACAGATGTAATTGTATTGAAAATGATAAAGAAGACTTCAATTTAGATAATTGATGATTTCTTTCTGAGAAACTTGTATTTGGCTTTTGTTGGTATTTACTAGTATGTTTTGTTTATGACACCTGACTTTTTTTTATTGTTAATTATGAATGCCATTAATTTTCATTTTTTTTTATCATTTTTGAGAATTTACATGTATATAGTATGCATTATATGAACTATATAACATATTTCAAAATAGCGGCTGTTCTACTTTCCTACTATAGCATTTTTGGGGCTGGCTGCTACGCGCCACTATCCGGGATTTAAAACATTGGGTTGGATGCCAATTATGCCTTAGTGAACCTTGTCTAATGGCATCGTACAATCCATGTAGCTGATCTCACATAGTGGGATAAGGCTTTTGTTGTTGTTGTTGCACCTTGCCTAATTATAAAACTCAACATCTAAACTATCTTCATTATTTCTGTGCCAGTGGTTCACTTTTTTTATGTTCTGAATATAAAATGATGTTACTGTCTTTATAGAACAAGTTCGAGCTGTGGTTTCTGGGATTTTAAGGGGGGCACTTTGGCACTAACTGACTGTGACAAATTTATAACTCTGTAAAACTTAATTGATGGAATACTCAAGTTGTCTTTTATTTCCTAGAACCATCATATTATCAGCATGCCTTCTAATTTTTAACCTGAGAATGTTCCTGTGTTCCTTGGATTTATGTTGAGAATGTAAAAGCATCTGTAATGTACATTGTCATGTAATAGGTTTCAATAAGTGCCATAGACTACTACAACATAGATCAAAATTTGAGTTTTCAACATAGATGATAAATTATCTGATCTCAGTTGCTTATACCCAACCTTTTGGTGTGCATGATTTGTTTATTAAATGTTTATTTTTGGAGAGAATAAACTAACACTGGGTGTCTCGGTACAGGGTATTATGGCGAGGCACTTCCGAGGAACATTGGCTGAATTAATTATGGCAGAATTAATTATAATTACAAACATATTATGCTGTAATGCTAAATGTGAATTTACCCATAGTTTGTAAATAGTTCCTGTTCTTTCCCTGTGTTTTTGGCAAGCTTTTCCCAAGACATGCGGTTGTGGTGGGGAAAGTCTTCTTCCAAAGAGTCGAAGAGGAAGGCAAACAAGGAAACTATTATTGATACAATACAGCGGAAATTAAAGAATACTTCTGAAGAGAAGTGCAACAATAAATCAGGAAGGTCAAGGAGACATCATGATGATGCCATATCTAAGAAGGGTTCTAGATCTCTCACACCTTCAACATCAGCATCACCCTCAACACATGTGTCTCGCGTTCCAAGTTTTACAGAAAGGCCTCTTTCTCAACCACTCCCATTACCAGGGTCACATCTTCCAGCTGCCATTGATGTAAGTTCTGGAGTTATTTTAACATCAAAACTGGAAAGAGCCATAGGCTCTAAGCTATCTCTGAATTTTCCTCTTCAAAAACCTGGCTATGTATCAAACAAGGAAGATCCTACAGATGCAGCAGGAGATATAGCCTCTGCATCTGTTTCTAGTGACAGCTCAATTGATAGTGGCAACTCATTTGATTCGCCACATCTTGTTAGTCCACTGGCATCTGACTGTGAAAATGGAAACCCAGCCACCATTAATAGTTCTTTAAGGTGGGTTTGTTTCCTCCTAGACACATGTTTTTAAATGCTTTCCATGTATTTACCTTTAATTTTGTTCCTTCTGTAACTACATTTATTTCTATGCTCCTAAAGTGTGGTGCACAGGAATCAGTCACTTATTACTATCCAAAGAAACTCAAGAGCATCCTCAAAATCATCTCCTCAGTTGTGCAATAATAAAACTTCATCAACCTCACCAAGAGGGGCTCCATTACATCTGCAAAATCTGAAAATAGCTCAACCAGGTGGTTTGTGTAGTGCTCCAGATAGTTCAGTGTCAAGTCCTTCTAGAAATCAAATGGGAGCATTTGGACCTGAGCAAATGTTGAACTCTGAATTACACACAGGAAAGCCTTATCCAGATATACCTTCTGGGCGCTGCTATAATCCAGTTTCGGGTCGTGATTCTGGTCATAATTCAGTTGGGGGGGATATTTCAGGACAGATGATTTTGCCACAGAACAAGCGTAGCCCTGAGTGTTCTTCAATACCTAGTCCCAGAATTACAAGCCCTGGTCCCAGTTCCAGGACACAGAGTGGTACTGTGACCCCTCTGCATCCTAAAGCTGGAGGCGCTGCAGCAGAAGCACCTACAAGACGTCCTGATGATGTGAAACAAAAAAATCATCAGTTAGCAATTCCTCCAATAACAGCCACTAAATCTTGTCCATTTTCTCCAACCTATTCTGCATTGACAACTCCTTCAGCCCCTCGTAGTCCTGGCAGATCAGAAAATTCATCAAGCCCAGGTTCACGCTGGAAAAAGGGGCAGTTGCTTGGAAGGGGAACATTTGGACATGTATATCTTGGTTTTAACAGGTCTGTATCAAGTGGGTGGAATCTTCTTTTTGTTATCCTGTAGTATGTACTCCTCTTTAAATTATGGCACCTGGTACAAATGGTCATTTTTTTCCCAATTCTATTTTTAAAATAAAAAATGAGAGCAAACTGTAAAATTAAGGTGTTAACTACTAAGGGAGTGGTAGTACAGAAGTATCAAATTACTCAAGTGGGTGCTAGATATATTCTGCTGTTGTAACAATGGTCACTGCTTGGAATTCTTAATCAAGCAGGCTGTGTTTGAGTATGCATATATGTCCACCTTTTACTTCATCTTATCTGTTAATGTCGACATTGACCCTGTTCCAAAATTGATATTTGTTGTTTTCATGCTTTGTGTGTGGATTATCTTTATGTTTTTTTTTTCTGCATCAAGTCCTTTTAACTTCTTAATTGTGACTTAGTTCAACTTCTGATGATCTATAGAGAATGTGGTGAGATGTGTGCAATGAAGGAGGTAACCCTTTTTTCTGATGATGCTAAATCAAGGGAAAGTGCGCAGCAACTTGGCCAAGTAAGCTTGCTTGTGTAGATTAGGTGGAATACATTTCTATGATCCATTTTACTTGTTTTACACTTGCTTTTCTTTGGGAATGTCCATATTATGTCTCATTTAGTAAGTACGAAAAAAAACCTTTTCCTAAATTATCGTTTTGTTTTAAACAATAAAGAACTAGGGATAATTTTGAAGTTAATGACTATATTATATATAAATATAGTGATGAATATTCACAGATGTGATGGCATTTGCAGGAAATTGCAATGCTTAGTCAGTTGCGGCATCCAAATATTGTTCAGTATTATGGATCTGAGACGGTATTTATTGAATTATTGTCTTCATTCAGTAAATGATTTCACTTGTTGAATTTGCTTATGTAAATCAAGACTTTAAACATGGTTTGCACAAATCATTTATTATAATTGCTTGTATGTCTCGAGAAACGCATAATTAAATTTCTTCATAACTGCAATTGTAGCTACTATTGCAATTTAGTGCTTCAGAGTTCAGATACTGTCAAACTATTATCAATTGTCAAGTTCAGAATGTATTAACTGCTTTATGAAATTTTTATACCTAACAGGTAGATGACAGACTTTATGTATACTTGGAGTATGTCTCTGGTGGGTCAATCTATAAGCTGGTTAAAGAATATGGCCAGTTAGGTGAAATTGCTATTCGTAATTATACTCGGCAAATTCTATTAGGACTTGCGTATTTGCACACCAAGAACACTGTTCACAGGTTAGTTTGGTGCATGCCTTTACTCTCTCACTATCTCCGTCTTTGATTCTAATATACGAAAGTCTTATAACATTTTTCAATCATAGTAGTCAATAGCGCACTACAGCGTAGTAGCTCAGCAGAGTGGGCCTGGGCTGCTATGGGATTCAAATAGTAGAGAGATTTTCAGTAGCAGTTATTGCAGCTGCTACTAGTTGCTTTTATAGTGGCACTACCATGATAATAGGCTTCAAAAACCCATTTTTACCTCTGAAACATTTAGTTTTTTTGGGGTAAAATTGTGATTTCTCCCCTATTTTCTAATACATTTTTTGCTTTCGAAACATAATAGAATTTGAAACCCTTCTTGCTACCATTCCATAAAAAAGTTACCTCTGTTTTGACTTTTGTTCCTTCACACTTTGCAACACTATTTTTTTGTGTTCTATTCTTTCTTCTTCTATATACTTCCCAGTTCATATTCTACTAATTTTTATCTAATTTGTGAAGTTTTTTATTAATTTCACCATCATCTTTATTCTACATATTTTATTACTATGTTCTTACTGCTCTGAGATTGTGTGTGTAATACTGTGACTTGTTACTTATCATGAATTTCTGTAATTTTTTAAAGTTTATGCATAGTATAAATTATAGTTTGTGATTTGTGAAACAATCTCTCCTAGTCTGATCACTACATTCTGATCAGGGACATTAAAGGAGCAAACATATTGGTGGACCCTAGTGGGCGGATAAAATTGGCAGATTTTGGGATGGCAAAGCATGTAAGAGCATTTATATGTTTTACTGTTCAACTTCTATGACATTGGATAATCTGACTTGAGTTGAATATCAGCACAATGGGTTTGACTGACCAGGTCAACCTACTTGACGCGCCATGTTTGGTTGGTTGGGTTACATATTTTAATCCATCAAGTGCATGACCTACCCCACATAACCTGTGGCTTGTGATGGGTTGGGTTGACCCATCAGACTATTTGCCTTTTTCTGAAAAAAAAAATATTTTTTCATTTCTTAAGGTCTCCAAAAACATCAATCCAAATTCAATTCTCATTATTCTTCAATCCCTACTCCCATTCACACCCTCGATGCATAGGCCTTCCCAACCATTCCAAAAAGGGGCCAACCTATCCTGCCCTATTCTTTTGGCTGGGTGGGCCAACCTGCTTCTCACTATGATTTAATATTTCCTATCCGGAATAATTTGCAGATAAGCGGGTCCTCTTGTCCATTTTCTTTCAAAGGAAGTCCTTACTGGATGGCACCTGAGGTCAGAATGATTTCTACATCCATTCAACACTTTTTGTTGCAGATGCTTTGTCTGTAGTATATTCTTATCTTTGTCACTGCCTCAATTACATAGGTTATAAAAAATTCAAATGGTTGTAATCTTGCGGTTGATATATGGAGTCTAGGATGCACTGTTTTGGAGATGGCAACAACAAAACCTCCTTGGAGCCAATATGAAGGGGTGAGTTTGCAAACAGACTAAAAGCATCTTGAACATTGTTGTATGTACATTTGAAATCTATTTTCTGACACAAATATATGAATCTTAGTTGGGAACTTAGAGCACATGCTTGTCTAGAAACATTGATTGCATAACTTGTTTCTGCTGTTTTACACTACATGTTTCAAGGTTGCTGCTTTGTTTAAGATTGGGAATAGCAAGGAACTTCCTACAATTCCAGATCATCTATCAGAAGATGGAAAAGATTTTGTCAGGCTTTGTTTGCAAAGGAATCCTCTAAATCGTCCCTCAGCTGCTCAACTTCTAGATCATCCATTTGTTAAAAATGCTATGCTGGAAAGATCCATTTTAACTGCCGTTCCTTCAGAAGATCCAACTGCCATAATAAATGCAGTGAGATCTCTGGTATGTCATTCATACAATCATCCTCTGCACAGCTGCATTATTTTTCTGAGGTTGTGCATATCTATGTTGTCTATGAGTTCTCACTATTCATCACTTTGAATTTCTTTTAGGCCGTTGGACCTGTAAAACATAATTTATGCTTAGACTCAGAAGTGGCTGGGATCTATCCACTCAGAAGCTTGAGAACTGGTTCTGGATCAAGGTTTCTCTCAAACTCAAATGCACACTTAAACATGAGAAAGATCGCAATGAAAAAATACAATGGTCTACATGTGCATATGAATATTTTTAGTACTGACATGTACATATCACATGTGAATATTTAAAAGCTAGGAACCTGCATTATTTTAGCACTAATTTTAGGTAAGTAGCTTTATAGTTAAGCTTCAATAGTTGATAAGGAAAGGTGATGATAAAAGGCACTGATGTCATCTTGGCTGCGTAGAAAAATTGGTCAAATTGTCCTATGCTATTTTTAATTTTTTTTATTCAACATACTTTATCAAAAGGGAAGGTATTAACTTTTTTTGTGCCCTTTGTCTCCAGCAATGCTCATACACCAAGGAACATCTCTTGTCCCGTTTCTCCCTCTTTGCCTTATAAATCATTGCATAGAAGTGGAAGAATGTCTCCTTCTCCAATACCCAGCCCTAATACTGCATCTGGCTCATCTTCACCACTAACCAGTGGTGGCGGTGCTATTCCATTTCATCAGACAAAGCAACCACTATTTTCACATGAAGTTGTGGGTATGATCCAAAAGTCTCAGAATGGCGCTATTCCAACAGGTAGACCTTGTGCTGTGTCTGGCTCATCTTCACCACGAACCAGTGGCGGTGGTGTTGTCCCATTTCATCAGACAAAGAAGACACTATTATCATATGAAGTTGTGGGTATGATCCAAAAGTCTCGGAATGGTGCTATTCCAATATCTAGCCCTCATACTGCATCTGGTTCATCTTCGCCACTAACCAGTGGTGGTGGTGCCATTCCATTTCATCAGACAAAGCAACCACTATTCTCAAATGAAGTTGTGGCTATGATCCAAAAGTCTCAAAGTGGTGCTATTCCTATATCTAGCCCTCGTACTGGGTCTGGGTCATCTTCGCCACTAACCAGTGGTGGCGGTGCTATTCCATTTCATCAGACAAATCAACCACTATTCTCACATGAAGTTGTGGGTATGATCCAAAAGCCTCCGAATGTTTTTTATTCAAATGGAAATACTGCTTATCAGGGGTCTAAGCATGAGCAGTTTGGGAGAAACTTGCAAACTACACATCCTTGCTGGGATGTAGTTTCATCTGATAATGATGCTCTTCCAAACCATTCCAGGAGGGCTGTCCAGGGAGACCCAATAAAATTTCGTGATGAGAAGTCATGCTTGGCTGATTGTGTGTCACAGCAACTGTTGAGGGATTATGTTCGCCTAAATGCATGCCTTGATAATAAGCTCAATACCCCAAATCCTGATTGCATTAATGGCTTGTGATCTGCATGTCAGCGATCATATGGTAACACCAGGCATTAAAGTTTTGAAGGTTAAGTGTATTTGGAAAGTGTAAGTTTACATGATCATGGAATATGGCTACATTAGAGTACTAGGCAAAATGCTATTTTTGTTTGGAGTTTCAGAAGGTTTTCTGAAGTCTGCGTTTTCTTTGGAGACGCAACATTCAGTCTCACCATGCTTTAAGGAAATGTGTACATTATAAACTTTATTGCTGTCATTTCGTGGTTTATCATCATCCTAGCTGAAAATGGTGGTGGCGCCACAGCCTATAGAAATTAGAAACAAATGTATATTGCAGAAACCCAGTCATAGTTGATTCAATCAAGAGTTTCCTCCTGTAACTGTCGCCTTTGGGGGTTCTTCAACTCTTTTCATGTTATCTATACTCTGAATTTATCAGCATCTGGGGGCTCAACTGCTCAAAATGTTGCAGCAACTTGTAAGAATCAGCATAATTCTGGATTAATAAATTTTTTAAAATTAAACCAGCCCCATGCCTTTATTTTCAAAACAACTCAATTTCGTATACTCAGATTAATGCGGCTACTTGGTTTTTTTTTTTTTATTCATTGGAAAGGCGGCTACTTGTTTAAACCAGCCCCATGCCTTTATAGTGTTTAATCCAAGAGAAGTAAAAGGAAAATAATTTAATATTAGTTCGTTTGAATAAAAAAATTAGGAGAATAGGAAAATGAAAAGGCTAAAATTCTTTCCTTTGATAAAGTTTTTGAGAAATTGGAGAGGAAGAAAAGTAGTTTATAATTAAAAGTAAAATATGATTTTTTTCTTCAAAATATTTAAAGATGTTAGTTTTAACTCTTACAAAAATTCGATAAATCTGTAATCTCTGGTGAAGAACTATACATAAAGATATAGCAGTTACACTACCCATATTTTCTTTACACTCCTGCCAACCAAACAAGGTAACATTTTCTTCTCCTTTTCTCCTTTAAATCAAACACACTGTAAAATTTGCGGAGTGCATAGTATTCATAAGTAAAAAAGGCATGGCCGCAATGTGGTAATAATATCATTAATACAATTTTTCCGTAATGATTTTGATATCAATGCAATAGGGACTTATGGAGTACTTTGATGGGTCAAGTTTGAATCTAATTATATATAATACTTGATTTTCAACAATAACGGAATCAAAACAATACTGTAATGGATAGTAGTCTGAGCTATAATAATAATAAAAACCTTCAAGATGTAAGCCTACACCACTATAAATTTCTAATTCTCTGAAACCTCTTTTTCAATACAATAATGTTGGCATGTATGAAGCTTACTCTAGTCAAACCTCTAAGCTACTTTGGATTAGTCAGGCTTAAGCTGAATTCCCATAGTTTTTTTGCCAGCTCTGAATCTTTAGCCAGAGAGGCTGGGGTTCCCTTATTGCTATCCATAAAGTATTCACCAGATATTCCCTTGACTTGTGGATGCAATGCCACATAACATTGAGTTGCAGCTCCCTACAAACATGACCCAACAATTCAGTTTCTAAAAATCTGGTGTAACATTTAGATTAGTAACAGCAGAAGGCATGCATGATGTACAAAATACCTGTTGCACATTTTTAAGGAAGTACTTGCCCACCATATTAGCAACAGCTGCACAAACCATGAAGTAGATACATGAATGTAAATTCAAAAGATTATGTAACCAATTATGTATAAGAATCACCAGCTAGTAGTTTTGCTTCTCTTTGTCTTTTTACAATGTACATAGCATGGTAAGCATATTGATATGTACTATGTAAATCAGTTAATGTTACCTATGCCTAACCTCTATTGAACTGACCATTAGACCTATTTTCTAAAGAAAGGATACTTCAATAAACACAATTGCACACTAATAAAATGGTATAGATACTAACCATTAATATAGTCATGGTATCGCAGAATATTTGTAACAATTGATCCAGGATGAAGGGAGTTGACAGTTATTTCCACTCCTTCTTCCTGTCAAAAAAGGGAATATGCAAGGATTCTACATCAAACTTGACCAATAAGTTGTTCAATAATTAGACAAAAGACAACGGGAAAATCTATTACTGAAGCAGGCTATTTACAGACATGAGACTCTAAATATTGCAGTAAATAAAGTGGAATCAATGAAATTCCATAAATTAGAGATGACTTTTCATGAATATAATACCTTCAAGTGCCTTGCAAGCTCATTTGCATGTAAAATATTAGCAAGCTTTGATTGTCCATAAGCAAAATAACTGCTATACCTGTATAAAACTCAGATAGAGAAGGAAATTATGCAATTTTTGGGAACTCAAAACATTGGACATGAATAATACACATTTATTATGAATTTTTATAGCAAGAGCTTAGTAGAAAATATCCAAATAGGGAAAAGGTTTATTATTGATTTATCATTCCAACCAGATCATTACCCCGATTCATCATTGATCTTATCAAATTGAATCCCTTCATGATAAGCAAATCTGTGTGCCTCTGATGATAGAATAACTATTCTTCCTTCCTGGTTGCATTCTCGTACTGTTTTTTTCATAGTTTCTAACAAAAGGTTTGTCAAGAGAAAATGGCCTACAAAATAGTATTAAATTATTAACCTTCAGTGTGATTTTGTATATTATTAGAGAATAACAACTTTCAGTTTAGAAAGACATGTTGCAGAAATGAGGCCAGAGAAATCACACAAATTATGTGAGGTAAACATGTAACATAATACCTAAATGATTGGTTGCGAACTGCAATTCAATATTGTCTTGGGAAAGCGTGAATGGAGTTGCCATCACCCCTGCATTGTTACTTCAAAGGAAAGAAAGAATATTATTTCTTTCAACTTCAAATGTGCAATCAACACATTAAACAGAGGAGTTTCTTTCCATGCAATATGCCAACAAGAGTTCAGAGTGAAAGGGAGCAAGGGAATAATTTCACACTTTACAGGTATAGTTTATCAAACACTGCCAAAGAAGAAAGTAGTAAAAGTTGGCAACAACCATCTTTCCAGAAAGATATGACATCAATTGGTCACATTCAACCACTTGGAGACACATAGACAAAAACATTACCTAATTAAAAGATATCTAAAACAGATAGAATTAAAAGTTCTTACATTAGGATATTGAGTGGAAGACCAGAAGAATTAAAATCTGCTGCAAATTTCCTTACCGATGCCATAGAGCTTAGATCTAATTCCATGACATCAATTTTAGCGGAGGGAATTTCCTTAAGTATTGTTTCTTTGACATTCTTACCACTGTCCACACTCCTTACTGCCATAACAACATGGACACTGCGCAATGCAAGAACCCGGGTGGTTTCCAGACCAAGGCCACTTGTTGCTCCTAAACATGGACTATATAAGTACTCAATATCATGGTAGTTGAAACTTGAAACCAGTACAAAATTCAAACTCCCATCTAAATTATAATAGGTTACATGGGATCTCATTTGTTCAATAATTCAACAAAACTCATGTCACCATTCAACAAGCCATAAGTGATGCATCATCAATAAACTATAAAATAACTTAAGAAGATATAATGTTGGTCATGTGGTGAAGGGAGAAAGGAAGGGGGAGAGGTCGGATTCGAATTCTCCACTAACAAAAAATAATATTTGCCAATAAAAAAAAACAAAATTAATGAAAATAACTTTGTCAACTTTCATTTCATCCCACAAAAGTGTTCCAAGTAGACTATGGCGTTTTCGGGCACACACCCTTTAAAAATGTTAACTTGCTTCAAGCGGAAAAGCTTTTTATACAAAACACACACCCCAATTTGCACAGCACCAAAAAAACATGTTTTCAGAAAAGGAAAAGAAAAAGAAAAACCTGTGACGATGGCTGTGAGAGCGGTTCCATCAATCCCTTGAGTGACTTGTTCGGCTGTGGAGGACGCTGAGAACCCCGATTGCCCTTTCCAACCAAGAAACCACATTTTTTTACTTTTGCAGACCAAACAAGTCAAAACACAAATTAATGGTAAGTTAATGTAAACTTAAAAACACTGACCTAGCTGTTTCAGATAATATATTTAAATTTGTATTTTTTAT